>NC_048317.1:19196430-19368400 GCF_013100865.1 Trachemys scripta elegans
AAGAACAGGAGTACTTGTGGCACCTTAGAGACTAACAAATTTATTAGAGCATAAGCTTTCGTGGACTACAGCCCACTTCTTCGGATGCATATGCATATCCGAAAGCTTATGCTCTAATAAATTTGTTAGTCTCTAAGGTGCCACAAGTACTCCTGTTCTTAATTTTAGAATAGTCTTAACTGTTAATCAAATGTGAATTGTAAATGTGAATTGTAAATTACTTTTACTGAAAATAAAAACAGGCTATTTTGAATAATGCAACCTGTGCATTGGGATTTTTACTAAAAATTCATGATTTCCTTTTTTTCACTTTGACCAGCGGGATCACTTATTTATTATTTGCATTGCAGTAGTGTTTTACACCCTGCAGTCAGAGATTGTGAGGCATATTGCAATTTACCATGACAAATCACTAACCTGAATAAATCAAAGAGAAATAACAATCTAGTCATCAGAAACCTCAAACTATTCCCTGAAATAACAACACATTAGCAAAGTGATTATCAACAAAACTGTATGATATTCAAATGCATATCTTTTTAAGAGGCCATTTAACAAAGCTAAGTTTTACCTCATTATAAGGTGAAAAAATGAATTGGAAAATAATCATCAGTCCTATCAGGGTGGGCTGAGTCTCATAGAAACCAAATGCAGCGAAGAGTTCTTTCTGACCAATTAATACTGCAAACAAAAAGAAGCAGAGGAAGGAGTTCATCTAGAAAGAGAGGAAACAGAATATTCCCATTAATATGATCCTTTCAACTATCCACAAGATTATTGCTTAAATGCTTATTACAGAGGTGCTCAGAAGCAGGGGTCCTGCTGAAAAAACTGTATGTGATCATGTAATTAAACACTATATCATAATGCATATGCACCAGGGGCCAAATTAAGGTTTCACAGGTAACTTAGTTCTGACATTTCCTAACTTTCAAGTACCTTACTTTGCAACCTTACTAATGTTCTTTTAATGTAGTTTTCTGTGTGTAATTATGAATAAAGTCTGTCCATTATCCCTCTCTTCCAACGACTAGGCTGGCTTTATACAGACATGATGGTAGTATAGAGGCAGTTCCTGTGAAAATTTCTGAAGCAGGATTCTGTAGCAACTTTACAGATCTGTTCAGAGTAAGGGTAGGTCTACACTTACTTCCTGGTTCGGCGGCAGGCAATCGATCTTCTGGGATAGATTTATCGCGTCTTGTCTAGACGCAATAAATTGATCCCGGAAGTGCTCGCCGTCGACGCCGGTACTCCAGCTCGGCGAGAGGAGTACACGGCATTGACGGGGGAGCCTGCCTGCCGCGTCTGGACCCGCGGTAAGTTCGGACTAAAGTACTTCGAATTCAGCTGCGTTATTAACGTAGCTGAATTTGCGTACCTTAGTCCGAAGTGGGCAGTTAGTGTGGACCAGGCCTAAGTGTTATGTGTGTAATGGGCAGCATGGAAGAAGGCACAGAAATGTTTGCATGAAAAATTGACAGTGCGGAAGAAGTGAGGGACTTGTTATAAGAAAGAGCGGAGAAGACATAGGGAGGGACAGATTTGTGAAGGTTCTTAAACAGCAGGTCAAAAAGTTTGAACTTAATACAGTGAAATGGGAGAACCACTGAATAGATTCAAAGAGGGAGGTGATACAGTCCAAGCAATGGTCTGAGGAGATGATCTTAGCAGCTGAATTTGGGCAGGTAGGGAGCAACATGGATATTAAAGTGTGTCATTCTATACCTTGGGGGAGTATCCTGTAACCCCCATATTCCTCATTTATATATAATTGTGATCTTGCATATAAAGTATGCCACGTAAGATATCAGGGGAAAGGTTATGATCTGATGTAAGTCACTGTTCTATTTAAATATGTATATCATTAGTGCATACGAAGTTATGAGATTGTGTTGTATGGTTGTCAGTAAAACATGCTGTAAGATGGGGAATCGGCCAGATATTAGCTCCCCAGAGACAACAGCAAGGAAAGTAACCAACGCCCAGGCGGGTGCCACAAACAACCATCAATCGCCATAGTCCCGCAAGGGAGTTACAATTCAATGATTCACCTGCATAAGGCCATACGAGGGGAAGTGCTCAACCTTGCTTGGGGACTCAGCAATGCCCACCAGATGTACCTGGACTTTTGTTCTCCAAGCACATGGGACGGACGGTATAAAACAGAACACAGAGGCCCTATGCAGGGCCTTTCTCCTTCCCCCATCTATGCTGCAAGCAACAAGGACATGGAGAAGACTGAAGAGTTCAGCAGTGGAGACTGGCCCAAGTTTAAGGACTGTATATTAAGGACTGCAATATCCAGTGGGGTGAGAAAAACTGCTTAATCTAGATGTTGCCCAGTCTAACAGAGTTAAGGAGTTTAGACTGCGTGCTTATATTTTCTTTTGGTAACTACCTCTGACTTTTTGCCTATCACTTATAATTACTTAATTTGTTTAACTGTTTATCTTTACCAGTGAGTTTGCCTGAAGAGCAGTGCAAGATGGCATATTCCTGAGGTACAAGGCTGGGAGTTCAGGGGGGATTTGGTTGGTGTCTTTCTCTGCGTGATTCATGAGTGACTCGGAGAATTCATGCAATCTAGCTGGGTGTGGGGTTCCACATGCTGTTGTGCTGAGTGATAACAGGGCCTGGAGGGGTTTGCTGCTTGTCACTAGCAAGGCATTGTGAGAGACAGCCCAGGCTGGAGAGATAAAGGGGCACATCGGTCCCACAGGCCCAGGCCGCACCCTGGGGATCCCATTACATAAAGAAGTCAGAGAAAAAAGTTACAACAGTCAAGGGAGAGATGATGAGCACCTGGGTGAGAGTTTTAGCTGTGTGGATAAAAATAAAATTCCTGAAAGGAAGAAATGGAGACTGATCCCATGCGGTAACATGGATGATGATCAGAAATGGAGACTGATCCCATGACAGTGACATCATAATGTGGATATGCGGTGACCAAGATAAAGAAAGCAGACAGTGTGCTGCCCCCTGGGATGGGACAGGAGACAATACCAAAGAATGCTCGGGAACCGTCATTTAGACTGCCAGGGAGCAAACACGAGCAATTTTGATGGATTAAGGGATGATTCCAGAATGTTGGGAAGGGAACTCAAGATAGGGTTATTGCTGGGATCTTCAAAGATTTTTCTAGCACCAACAGCAGGTGAAGGAAAGAGATCGATACTGGTAATCAACAGCAGTTTAGAGCGGAATACTGGATATCTTCTATGGAGACAGAAAACTGTTTGAACTAGACAATGCTGGAGCGCAAGGGAAATTTGGGGAATGTTTCTCTAGCTCTTGTGCATTGTCCAGACTGGTTTGCATGAGTAAACTGATTTTGTCAGACCTTGTAGCCGGATGCGGCCCCGTCCATGGCTTGGCTTTTGCCAGGCAGGAGCAGCTCCTGCTCCATGGGAAGGAGGGGCAGCCCATAGGCATCTGCTTTTTTAAATGTGTCTGTGTCGACTTCCTGTAATGCCAGCTTCACCTTGCTCTTAAAGTGCGGTTTGCAGTTTTCTGTCTGAACCACAAACAGCAACGGAAGTCCTCGCTGATGTGAGGGGCTTGCTTAAAGCTATACTACCAATTGTATTCATGCTTATGAATATGTAATCAATATGTAAGAAGTGAGTGTAAGAAACCAGTCGCAATGCTTAAACCGAAATATTACCGTTTAAGGATAATGAAGGTGCATACGGGACTGTATATAAACCTATGGCAGTAGTGGCCAGAGAGAGGTAAACCCACAACAGCAAAAACTCAGAAATGAACCAGAAGCAGTAGAGCCCTCTCGCAGACCCAAAGGGGCTTCGGAGACTCTCATCGCCTAGCGGTTCGATCTCTGGGAAGCTGGAACCTGGCCAGTCTGTCACCTAAGATCGAAAGCAACACCTGTGTCTGCAGCTTGTTACCAGTATGCACGGAATGTGTGTGTGAGTACAATTGTGTAAATAAGGGAAGCAAGCAATAAATCAGCCCTCAGTACTACTTCAGTTCGATCTCTGTTTGTGGTTATTTCTTGACTGGTTCCAAGAAAGGGTAACAACCTCACTTCAGAATGGCCCTTTCGTTGCAGCCTGTCCAGTCACCTCATTTTGGGGACCATGGGGAAGTGCTCTACTCCCCAAGTGGAAGAGAGTAGAGCACCCTTCTTCTAGAGCATGATGGAAGATGCAACACACACACTCCACTCAGGGAATCCAGAGCTTCAAAAAGATGTAGTCGAGAAATGATTTGGGGAACATGAGAGAAGCTGAGACTTTGGGGGGTAGGGGGATGTTTTGTAGCAAGAGGAGGACTAAAATGGTGGATGTTGTCTCCCTTTGTTTGGATTGTACTAAGGTGTGCGTTCCCTGAGGGTGTGACTGGATGTTCCAGGCAGAGGAGTTGCCTGCAGGATGCAGAAATGGGAATTGTAAACAGGCATCGATCCTCTTCAGATTCAGAAAGAAGTAGGGGAGCCAGACAAATTAGACAGGAGTAAAGTGCCGACGTGGGAACTTGGCCATGGGTTTATCATACTGTCCCCAAATAGCTGAGAAGATGCTAGTGTAGGACATTGGACACAAGGAAATCTGAATGGCCCAAGGGATGCCACAGACCTCCCCTTCCAGAAGAGTTCATTTGCTGCAGGCAGTAGGATTGTGTGTGAACCATGAAATGTGACAATTTTGGATTGCTGAACATAGTAATTGAAAAAATGCTCCACCAACATACTACTATTTACCTGGCTGATGACAATATTTTTGATAGTGTGACCTAGCTTCCAGTGACCCAGTTCATGGCCAAGCACTGCCAAAACTTCTTCATTTTTGCATCCTTGCTTCTTATTCTGTGCAAAACGAGAGAAAAATCTCAAACATCTCACATAACATGAGTAACCAGTTTCCTGCCTGCTGATCTGTCTTCTCCAAACTGCATGGTATGCCAGCTCAGAAAGCAGTTATCTTCCTCTTACACACAGAGGAATACAAGTAAAAACTAACCTCTTGTAATATTCTACCCCTTTTTTATAGGGACTCACTCATAGAAGCTGGACTGAATAGGAGCTGGACTGTGCCTAATAACCATTAATGAAGCTACAAACTTTTCAACAATACTACATAGTTTTATTTACCAGCAGATGGTCCTATCAACATAGACACCCTTTTATACAGAACTTTCATAACGTCTCTCCACTTATAATGGAACTGAATGAGTTAAATTAACAATATAATGAATAACCATTGAGCTTTATCTGTTTGGTCTCATTTGCTATGTCTGGGGGCCTTAATATACCTCTAAAATAAAAATTCTGGCCTCCAGGCAAGGAGACAACAAAATGAGCTACTGAAAACCAGGAGACATTATGTAAAAGGAAACTGGACACACAGAGATGGTGCACTGCCCTACCCAGAGTGCTCCACAGAGGAGATAGAAGCAAAAAGAAAAGATTGAGGAAAATTCTTGTTCAGGTAAGAACAGCCATACTGGGTCAAACCAAAGGTCCATCTAGCCCAGTATTCTGTCTTCCAACAGTGGCCTATGTCAGGTGCCCCAGAGGCAATGAACGGAACAGTTGATCCATCCCTTGTCACCCATTCCCAGCTTCTGGCAAACAAAAGCTAGGGACACCATCCCTGCCCATCCTACCTAATGGCCATTGATGGACCTATCCTCCATGAATTTTTCTAGTGGACAGAGAAAGGACTCTCTGCTGCTTGGAAGAAAACTCTGCTGAGCCAGCTACCTTCATAATGCTGAGGATGTCCTGTCCTCTCTCTGCTGATAGGACACTATCTAGACTGACATACAGGATGGTGGAGAAAATTATCATCGTGCAATCAGTCTTTGTAAAATAAATGTGCTTATACTACTGAAGAACACATCATTTGGAGATATTTAAATGTGTTCTTCCAAACAGTTCAAGTCTGAACTATTTCCCTAAAACTTTTATAACCGGGGCAGACTGAAATCCACTTTTTTGGTTCAAGTCAGTTTTACGAATTCAGTCTAGTGGATTACATTTGCTATCCAGACTTTCTCAGGATGCAGACTTTGTTCTGCAGAACAGGTCTGTTTCTGGCCCCAGAGCTGAAATATAACCAGGAGATCAACCCACTCCCACTCTGCCCCCTGAAGGCCCTTCCTGGATTGAAGTCAGGAATCTTTTTGCCAATCCCTCAAGACTGGACAGGACAACATGGACTGAGACTGCCTGGAAAAGATTTTTGAATGGGGAGAGAAGTAAATTTATCATGTCTCCAGCTGAAGACAGATACAGGTGAGGGATATACCAAGGTCTAAGGAGGGAAGAAATGGTATAGGAAGGTAGAACCCAGAACTTTTGAGGCGGAAAGAGAGGCCAGCAGAGCTCTCAAGAGGTTTTTAGGAACCTCTAAGCCAAGATTCTTGAGCTCTTGGTGTTGCACCCATCCACAACCTTGGAAAGTGCATTTGTACCAGTGTCTCAGAGAGTCTCTTGTAAATAAATATTGAAGTTTCAAATGCTTTCAAGGTTTTGTTTTTACGGTTTCACAATCCTACAACAGAATATGGAGAAGATGTAAGGGAGAATCTCGCTGGAGGAATCAGGAAAACTACAAGACAGGAGAACAAAAATGAAGCTCACTTTGACTTCGGACTTTGTGTCATCATCTTCACCGTCTTCTCCCTCTGGGTGTTCTTTGTTCAGTGCAGAGTAATCTTCCAGGAGGGTGTCAAACAAAACTATCCGTTTATTCTTGAAGAAGCCATAGAAATAAGCATTGCTATGGGAGGAACGCTTGGAACCTAGTGGGGATGAAAATTCACATTAAAAACATAGGTCAAAGTACTTTGTGTGCATTAAAATCTAATGGTGCAACTTTCTATTTAACAGTCTTTCAAGAGCATTTCCTCTCCACCATGAGGTCAGTAGGCATTGATCCATTGCAAAATGCATTAAATCTCAGGTTGAAGCATATTTTTAGACACCCTATTAGGTTTGTTTAATCTATTACTGTACTACATACATATTGTAGGGATAGATTTCTTTATCTGCAAAACCTATTATAGAGGCATTGTATACAACACAGGTTGTGTTCTGAAAAGGACTTGCAACGTGGCATACATTTTTCTCTGTATGAAAATAGCCTTTAAATGTGAAATTTTATATAGTTTTAGTTTAGCACTATACAAAAATCAATGCATCACATTCAATGGATTAAAAACTAGCCAGCTGATATATCTCAAAAAGTAATTCCATATGGGGAATAGTCATGCAATGGGTACATTTCTATTAGGGCCTTATAAGGATGTGTTCTTGGTCCACTTCTATTTGAAAAGTTTATCAATGATAGGGAAGAAAATATAAATTCCTTGCCAGAAAAGTTTGCAGTTGACACAAAAATTGGTGGAGTGGTAAACAATAAGAAAAAACGATTACTCACCTTTTGTAACTGTTGTTCTTTGAGATGTGTTGTTCATGTCCATTCCAAGCATGCGTGTGCGCGCCATGTGCACGCCAGCTGGAAGATTTTCCCTTAGCAGCGTCCATAGGGTCGGCCCTGGCGCCCCCTGGAGTGGCGCCTCCATGGCGCCCTATATAGGAGCCCGCCGACCCTCCACCCCTTCAGTTCCTTCTTGCCAGCACTCCAACAGAGGGGCAGGAGGGTGGGTATTGGAATGGACATGAACAACACATCTCGAAGAACAACTGTTACAAAAAGATGAGTAACCGTTTTTGCTTCTTTGAGTGATTGTTCATGTCCATTCCCAGCAGGTGACTCACAAACCTGAGTTTAGGCGGTGGGGTCGGAGTTCACTGCGGATTGGAGCACTGCACGGCTGAAGGCTGCATCGTCTCTGGCCTGGTGCATGATGGCATAGTGGGACGTGAATGTATGGATTGAAGACCACGTGGCCTCTCTGCATATTTCCTGTGTCGGGACCTGAGCCAGGAACACCGTGGAGGAGGCCTGTGTTCTTGTGGAGTGGGCTGTGATCGGCGGGGCAGGCACCTTAGCCCGATCGTAGCATTCACGGATGCAGGCCGTGATCTATGAGGAGATATGTTGTGATGAGACGGGGAGCCTCTTCATCCTGTCAGACACAGCAACCAATAGGGGTTGATTTCCTGAACGGTTTGGTTCTTTCAATATAGAATGCCAGGGCCCTGCGAACGTCCAGGGAATGCAGCCTACACTCCGTGCTGGAGGAGTGTGGCTTAGGATAGAACACAGGGAGAAAAATGTCCTGACCCATGTGGAATTGGGAGACCACCTTAGGAAGGAATGCCAGATATGGCCTAAGGTGGACCTTGTCTTTGTGAAAAACAGTGTATGGAGGCTCAGATGTCAGGGCTCTGAGCTCCGATACCCTCCTGGCTGAGGTGATAGCCACGAGGAATGCAACCTTATAGGAGAGATACACTAATGAGCACGTAGCCAGGGGCTCAAAGGGGGCCCCCATGAGGGCAGGAAAGGACTAAATTAAGGTCCCAAGCCGGAAGAGGTTGTCGAGTATGTGGGAAAAGCCTATCCAGGCCCTTGAAGAAGCGCCCGACCAGTGGGTTTGCAAAGACTGAACCACCGTCAGCTCCTGGGTGGAAGGCTGAGATGGCTGCCAAGTGGACCCGAACCGAAGAGAGGGAAAGACCCTGCTGTTTCAGATGAAGAAGGTAGTCAAGGACGAGTGGGATCGGGGCGAGCAATGGAGCCTGTCCCCGCTGTTCTGCCCAGATGGAAAACTGTTTCCACTTGGCTGTGTATGTGGCCCTGGTGGAGGGTTTCCTGCTACCAAGGAGGATTTGTCTAACCTATTGTGAGCCCTGCATTTCCACCGGGTTTAGCCATGGAGCATCCAGGCTGTGAGGTTGAGCGATTCCAGATTCGGGTGCCGGAGGCGGCCTCGATCCTGTATGATCAGGTCCGGGAACAGGGGCAACGCGAGGGGAGCGTGCACCCCCGTTGATATAGAACATTGTTGAGGTACTGTCCATGAGGACTGCAACACACTTGCCTGCCAAGTGAAATTTGAAGGTCAGGCAGGCGAGACGAACCGCCCGTAGCTCCCTGACATTGATGTGCCAGGAGAGGTCCTCTGAGGACCAGAGGCCTTGGGTCCTGAGGTCCCCCAGATGTGCCCTCCACGCCGTATCTGACACGTCTGTCAACCAGGATAGGGATGGCTGAGGGCTAGCGAAGGGTACTCCCACGCAGACCTCCCACGGGTCGAGCTACTACTGGAGGGAATCTAGCACTGTTCAGGGAAGCGTCACCACAGAGTCCAGCGCGTCCCTGGCTGGTCGGTACACAGTCGCTAACCAGGACTGACGACGGCGCAGCCTGAGCCTGGCATGGCGTACCACATAGGTGCACGCTGCCATGTGCCCCAGCAACTTGAGGCAGCTCCTTGTTGAGGTGGTCGGGAAACGCCAGAGACCGAGAATGATGTCGGACATGGACTGAAACTTGGACTCTGGTAGGTACACTCTGGCTTGCATCGAGTCCAGAACTGCCCCTATAAATTCTATCCACTTGACGGGAGACAGGGTAGACTTGGCCTCATTCAGCAGGAGGCTGAGCTCGAGGAAGGTCCATCTGATAAAGACCACCTGAGCCTCCACCTGTGCCTTGGAGCGGCCCTTGATGAGCCAATCGTCTAGGTAGGGAAACACCTGAATCTCGTGGTTGTGCAGGAAGGCTGCTACGACTGCCATGCACTTTGTGAAGACCTTCAGGGCCGCTGACAGGCCGAAAGGCAGAACTGTGAACTGGAGATAGGTGTTGCTCACAACGAATCTGAGGTAATGCCTGGGTTGAGGGATTATCGCGATATGAAAATACGCGTCCCTTCTGGATCCATGGAGGGAATGATATTAGAAGTTGCTCGTGAGAGGGATCCCTGAAGAGGGACGGGGAGGGGGACTGGTGGGGCAGGAGGGAGGATAATTGGATAGAATATCCCCGCTCTACCGTGCGGAGCACCCAACTGTCCGATGTGATTCAGGACCAGGCTCGATAGAAAGGGGACAGACGTGACAAAAAGGTAGGATTGGTAGGATCCAAAGTCCTGACTGGTAGGTCGTCCTCGACCGCACCATCAAATTTGGGGTTTAGGACCCGACAGAGGCCGCAGCTGGCCAGACGATTGTCCAGCAGGCAATTGTTGCCTCCTCCTGCCGCTTCTACTCTGCCTACGCGAGAGCTCCGGGCAGTTCTGGGGCTGGTTCTGGGGTCGGCTGCGGCCTGAATTCCCTGTGGTGGGTGGCTGGAGTGTGGAGGCCCAGCGAGCGTAAGGTAACTCTTGAGTCCTTTAGGCTATGGAGCCTCTTGTCCGTTTTCTTGGAAAACAGCGTGGGCCCCTCAAAGGGGAGGTCCTGGATGGTCTGTTAGACCTCATGTGGAAGGCCCGAGACCTTAAGCCAGGACCCCCACCGCATCACCAGACCAGTGGCCAGCATGCGGGAGGCTGCATCCACCGCATCCAGGGCCGCTTGGCGGGATGCGCGCGAGATCAGCTTGCCCTCCTCCACCAGAGCAGAGAATTCTGTTCACGATTCCTGGGGAAGGAGTTCAGCGAACTTGGACAAGGCCGAGCACGTGTTATGGCCATACTGGCTCACTATAGCCTGTTGGTTGCCTATGCATAGTTGGAGACCTCCTCTTGAATACACCTTTCTACCAAAGAGGTCCAACTTTTTGGCCTCCCTGTTCTTTGGTGTGGGCCCTTGAAAGCCCTGACACTCCCTTTGGTTGGCTGCATCCACAACCAGAGAGTCCAGGGGAGGGTGAGTATATGGGTGCTCATGGCCCTTGGAGGGTACAAAGTACCACCTCTCTGTCTTTTTGGTCATAGGGGCCAAAGAAGCTGGTGTTTGCCAAAGGGTGCGGGACGTGTTGGCTATCGTTTTGATCAATGGTAGGGAGACCCTAGATGGGCCCGAGGGAGCCAGGATGTCCACTACTGGGTCTACATCCACCTCGACCTCCTCCACCTGGATCGCCAGGCTCTGTGCAGCCCTTTTAAGTAGCTGTTGAAGCACCCGGTTGTCCTCTAGGGCCAGTGCCGCTGAAGTTCCCGCGAGTGCCTTGTCGGGCGAGGAAGAGGAGGAGATCACCTGCAGAGGACCGTCCTCACTACCACCGGCCTCTGCAGGGGCCTGCGGCACACGGTACTCAGGTTGCGTAGCTGGTGCGGATGTAGGCTGCGGCACCGCAACCAGCACCGGGGTTGTCACCAAATGACAAGGGGCACTGGGCGGTGCCTGCGGCGTTGAAGACATGGCCCCCATCGGTGCTGGTGTCTGACTAGGCGGTGCCGGAGTCTGTTGTGGCACATTCCTGTCGGACGGCGGTGCCGGTGGTGGCGGCATCTGCGCCGGAGCCACCGACGTTGAATAAACCGACGCAGACCTGGAGCGTGGACCATGCACCTGTCCCAGGGTCTGATGGTAAGCCCAGGGAGTCCAGAATGGCCACTGGGAGGGCAGCTGCCACTGCTGCTGCCACGGCGCCAGGTAAGGTTGTTGGCTGGCCTGCGAAGCTGACCTCCTGCTCCTTGATCTACTGGAGTGATAGGATTCCGCCTCTGCGGTTTCAGAATATGAAGACCGAAGGGGGCAGTACCCACTGTTGCCAGCGAGCGGTGTCGCGAGGCCGGAGAACGCTTTCTTCACACCGGTACCACCAAAGCGGTGTGGGGTGGGGACTGTGGCGTCATCATGGCCGACTTGCCCCTTCATTGGATCGGGGATGGGGCCGTCCCTGGCAGCTCTTCTGTCCTGCGCGGGGAGGCCGGCACCGGGAGGCTTAATAAGTCCGAGGCCGCCTCTGGCGTCGAAGGGAGGCACACATCCTCGCTGAGGTCCAGGGACCCAGATCGGTCCGGACTCCACTGCACCCACACAGGGGCAGGAGTCAACGGGATCATTGGAGGGTGCGGTTGTGGCACGGCTTGTCCGCCACACTTGTGGACGCCACTGGCCTTTTAAGGTCCTGGTTGGGGGGGGGAATCGGCCCCTCACCGGCTTTTGCTTTTTCGCAGGCACCGGAGATGGTGATCGGTGCCGCATGGAGGCCGGTTTTCTATGTCCCGATTCTTAGACTTAAGAGTTCTTAGACCGAGCCTCCTTTCTTGCTAATGGTGCCGGAGTGCTGTGCACCGAGGAAGAGGTGCTGGGTGCCGGGTCGGCAGGCTTGGGGTCTGAGTGTGGCCGCAAGGCCTCCTCCATCAGGAGCATTCTAAGTCTCTGCTTTCTGTCCTTAAGAGTCCTGGGACAGAACCCCTTGCAGATAGTGCACCGGTCTCTTTGGTGGCCTTCTCCGAGGCACCTCAAGCGGGAAGAGTGTGGCTCACTCTTTGGCATAAACTTCCCGCAGTCCGTGCAGAGTTTAAATCCTGAGGACCAGGGCATGCCCCAGGACGGGGCAACGATTAGGTTGGGGGGGAAGCCCCCCAACAGCTATTAACTATCTACAACACTAATAAACTATGTAAAAACGAACTACAAGCACTCAATAGGGCCACTGCTAGGCTTGCTGCGAGAGCGAGCAAAGTTCCAGCTAGCCATCACCGGCGGTAAGAAGGAACTGAAGGGGTGGAGGGTCGGCAGACCCCTATATAGGGCACCATAGAGGCGCCACTCCAGGGGGCACCAGGGTCGAACCTACGGACGCTGCTAAGGGAAAATCTTCCAGCTGGCGTGCATGCGGCGCGCACACACCTGCTTGGAATGGACATGAACAATCACTCGAAGAAGAACGAGTCAGTTCTACTCGGCAACGTGGATTGAATGGAAAGCTGGACTGACTTGAACATGCATTTTAGTACAGGTTAATATAAGTCATACATCTAGGAACCAAGAAGTTAGGTCACAGGACAGACAGAAGACCATCCTGAAATGCAGAGACTCTAAAAAGGACTTAGGGTCCATCGTGGAAACCAACGGAATGTGAGCGCTCAGTGAAACATGATGGCTAACGGCATATCTGACAGTTGCATATATAAGAGTCGAACACTGAACTAAAAAATATTAAGGTGTTATTACCACTGCATACAGAATTAGTGAGATTGTTACTGGAATATTGTGGCCAGTTATGGTGTCCACAGAAGCTACAAGAATGATTTAAGGTCTAGAAAACATGCTTACAGTGAGAGCCTAAAGAAGCTCACGCTATTTAGCTTATTTAAAAATAAACATTAAGAGGTGCCTTGTTTACAGCCTAAGTACATACATAGGAAGAGGATTTCTGATTGTAAAGGGCTCTCTTGTCTAGCAAGCATAACATGATCCAAAGGCTGGAAGCAATAACTAGATAAGTTCAATCTAAAAAGAAGGCATACATTTTTAATGGTGAGAGTAATCAACCATTGGAACAATTTATCAAAGGATGTGGTGGATTCTTAATCACTTGGAGTCTTTAATTACAACTGGATATCTAAAAAATAAGTGCAGGGATCACTGGGTGAAATTCTCAGGCATATGTAATGCAGGAGACCAGACAAGATCATCATCATAGTCCTTTTTTGGCCTTAAAAATCTATGAATTATGCCCCTTGAATTTTATATAGTTTTTGTTTAGCTCTGTGTAAGAAATATATCTCTTGTTAAAATTTTTCAGGAGAGTTTCTCATGTTTGATTGTTGGTGTGAGTATTTAAAACATTATAATCTATCTTCCAAAAAAACTGGCAGAGGAAAAATCTTGAGTAGATTAGGTACAGATACTTCTGAAAGGAAATATTTATGCATAAAAGACAGTTATAAAGCAAACTCCTGAGCAATGAACAGGAGTTTCAACCAGAGCACTTTCCTTCTAGATGTATAATCCAACTCTGGAAACTATGATAACCAGTGAAAAAACAGTTATTGTGATCTTCAAGGGATGTGCTAAATTTTCCTTCCCTCCTGAAGGGAAAGTTTTCCTTCCTGTGCATAAACTGCAAGTGGCAGCTGCATTGGAAGGAAGTTTGTAATCTTGAAAATACCAAATTTAGAGTCTGACTACATGGATTTTGTGCTACTATAACTATAATCTGTTGGAAACCAGTATAAAGTGATACAATTCCCTAGTATACCAGTGTCAATGTTGTTATATCAATGTAGCTTACTCCTGTACAGGTACAGAAATAAACTATACCAGTATAAGCACCTTCATACTAATATAACTGCATCCACACCATGATGAATGCTGATTTCACTAGTTTTATTATAAAAGGCACACCCCGAACCAAAATAGTTCAAATTGGTACAAAACTATGTGTAGACTCAGCCTTATGTAGCATTAAAGGGGCTGTGATCACAAAATGAAAGAACCACATACTTCTACACAATTAGATGTATCACACTGATCGGAAGTACTTAGTGTGACAACCACAGGAAATATCACTAGGGAATTAACTAGAGCAATGGTAGCAAATTGCAGGGGACAGACCAGACATAACTCAGACTCAAAGTGTCACAAACATAAACTAAGGTATCACAGAATGTGAAAAGAACAATTTTTTAATTGCTGTGGTAGATACCAATGTTAAGAGCCTGGGCTGAAAGGACTGGAAATTCTTGTGTGAGAGAAAAATTCTTCAGTAGTTGCTATTATAGAAATCTGGTGGATGGATGCATATGAATATTTAAATCCCTGGTTACCAACTATTTAAGAAGGAATGGGTGGGTAAAATTATAATACCCAACTCTTATGTAATGTTATCTCTATTTTACAGATGGGGAAACTGAAGAACAGGGAGGTGAAGTGACTTGCCCAAATTGTCCAGTAGCCAAATGGCAGAGCTGGAAATAAAACCCTGGTCGCCTGATTGTTCTAGCCATCAGACCAAACTGCCTGCATAAAAAGTAGCATTACCTGTTTTAGTTACTGCAACTTTGAAACACAGGCTTTTGACTGATTACTGTCCAGTGTTTTAACCGGTAAAGCATAAAATGAGGTACTGGCATTTAACCTGGGTGACACATGAGGATTTAGAAGAAATGGTACTAGAACAAAGTAATAATTTAAAAAGTCACCTGGTCCAGGTGGTATATCCGCTAGTGTGAGGTTTTTACACTCTCCGTGGAAGCATATAGTACTGGCCATTGTTAGAGGCAGGATACTAGACTAGATGGACCTTTAGTTTGAAGAAGAGAAGAGTGAGGGGGGATCTGATAGCAGCCTTCAACAACCTGAAAGGGGGTTCCAAAGAGGATGGAGCTCGGCTGTTCTCAGTGGTGGCAGATGATAGAACAAGGAGCAATGGTCTCAAGTTGCAGTGGGGGAGGTCTAGGTTGGATATTAGGAAAAACTATTTCACTAGGAGGGTGGTGAAGCACTGGAACGGGTTACCTAGGGAGGTTTTTAAAGTTAGAGGTTTAGCATCCTTAGAGGTTTTTAAAGCCTGGCTTGACAAAGCCCTGGCTGGGATGATTTAGTTGGGGTTGGTCCTGCTTTGAGCAGGGGGTTGGACTAGATGACCTCCTGAGGTCTCTTCCAACCCTAATCATCTATGATTCTATGGGTCTGATTTAGAAAGGCAATTCTGGTACTTGTATACATGGAAAATATATCTGATAGTGGAGGGCTCTGCAACCTTGCTGACAAAGGCATAACAAGATGCAATGGTTGGAAGTTGAGGTTAGAGAAATTCAACCTTTAAATTCAGATGCAATGTCCTAACTGGGAGGTTAATTACACATTGGAACAGTTTACGAGGGGAGGTGATGGATTCTACATTGCTTGGAGCCTTTCAGACTAAACTAGATATATTTTTTAAAAATGTACTTTTATCCAGCTTCTGGGAGAAGTTCTGCATCCTGAGTGCTGGGGTTGAGCTGGATAGTTGTGGTGGTCCCATCTGGCCTTGGAAACAGTGAATCTACGAATCCCCTTCATTCCCTTCCTTCATGGGCCTTGGGGATTAACACTTACAGCTCTGCATTAAGATAACGTCTATAATCAAATCTCATGCTTCAAGGCTTCAGATGGTCATCAGCACTGGTCAGGAAGGTATTTTCCCCTGGCTTGCCCCCAGTACACAAGTAGCCAGATGTATTCTCAATCTCTCTTGCTCTCTCTCTCTCTCTCTCTTTTTTCTTTTGCCTTCCTCTGCAGCATCAAATTGGCCACAGCTGGAATGGAGGCTAGATGTAGTGGGCAGTGCTCTAAGATGGTATAGAGAATCCTCTTTCTAGATGCTTGACTAGTATCTTGCTCACATGCTCAGGGTGATACTGATTGTCAGATCTGGGGTCGGAAAGGAATTTTCATGTGGTCAGTTTGGCAAGGATCTGGGGGAAGAGGTGCATTTTTGTCTCTGCAGCTTGGAGTATGGCTCACCTGCTGTGATCATCTGGGCATGTCTCATCTAATCAATCTCCTGTCACTGCAGGGGTCATGGGCATTGGTGGCACCTTGGTCTCTCCCTGTGGCACACAGTTTAGTCTCCTGAGAACTGAAATGCTTTGGTCTAACTAAAGTCTTTGGACTTAATATAGGGGTATCTTGGTGAAAATTAATGGCCTGTGCTATACAGGAGGTCAGACTAGATGATCTCATTGTCCCTCCTGACCTTAATCTCTATGAAACTAAGAAATGTGTATGTCCCCACGTTTATACTGATGACTCACATCTACCTCTTTACTACAGAACAATCTCCTTCCATCTAAACTAATGTTTCCATCCTCTTTTCTGGAATCTCCTAGTGGACATCAAGCCAGCAACTAAAACTTTACATGGTCAAAACAGAGCTCCTGATCTTTTCCTGGAAGCTCTCCCCTGCACATCTCATCTCTAAATCAGTGAAGAAATGGTACCTTCATCCTTTTTGTCCCTCAAACCCATAATCCTCAATTCATCTTTAACTCAGTTCTCTTCCACTGTGTCAAGCACAAATTTTTATTCTTAACTACAAAGCCCTTCACATCAAAGCCTCATCTTCCCTATAATTTTATTGCACTGCTCATCAGGCCAGCCTTGATTGCCTGATCCTGCACCTCTCCCACAAATAAAGGGCTACTCTTCAGCATGGGAGAAGCTTATGCATGATGTCACAAATAATCACAATGGTGCCTTCTGGCTTTATAAATTTATGTAATTAATGCTGCAAAAGAGTTAAGCTGTATGAGACCAGGGACCCGGATTACATTTATACTGGCACACAACCACTTTAGAATAGCTATGATGACCTGACATAACCCCTCTTCCCCTCATATAGATGCAGCTATATCTACAGAAGAATACTTTTGTTGACATAGTTATTGTCTTTCAGGAATGTGGAGTTTCTATACCAATGGAAAAATCCCTTCTGCCAGTGTAAGCTGCATCTATGCTACAGGGTTATGTTGGCATAGCTACGGTGACATAGTGATACTGCTATAGTCTCCATATTGTAGACATACCCTAAGGCTCCTTTTGCTATTGGGAAACTCAAATGACTGCATTTAAAATATTTTTCCTCTTTTGGATAGTCCACACTGAGGACTAAATCCTTTTTAAATTTGCTACAAACAGAGAATTGTTCAAAAACACTGTTTCATAAATATGTGGAGTAATTTTTGCTAGTTTTAGGAATTACTAAAGCCCAACTGTTGTAAGTGCTCTAAAATCTGTATAGTTACTTGGAATGCCTCATGGGAGTGTGGGGTTTGGTCAGTGCCCCAAATTTGGGATCATTTGAACCAGGGGTTCCCAAGACAGAGTCCCTCCCAAAAAACAGCTTTTCTTAAAGTTCACATATCTAGCAATGAATTTTTGCTCACAGAGATCAAAGCAGAGTTGAGATCACACCAGGGGCTCAGGTGCTTGAGAGTTAGCCACCCACTAGCCCTTTGGGGGGGAAAATCAAATTATAACCTTATTAACTAAAGAGTTTAGTTCTTCTGTTAGGAAAGGCACTCTCTGAAATGCTTGATGGTATGTCAAACAAATTACACCAAGCAAGTGCTGAGAGAGAGGGGCTAACTATCTGGAAAACTAACTCTACACCACAGGACCTGAATGACTCAAGGGAGAACATACCAATTACTGAATCTAAACAGCTTCTAGGTACTGTGAATTCAAATCCAACCCAGGACAGAAATCTGAAATAAAAAGAAAAGGGTCTCCAATCTGTCAAAGGGTTTATTTTAGGGAAATGCAATCTGAATACAGCAAAATATTCAGAAGGTAATTAAACTGTTTTTGAGAAGAAAATAAGTTATATGTGCAAATGTGTAACTTCCCTGGGAGGGAAGCATGATTAGTGGTGGAAGAGTAGGTGGGAATAGGGGGAGAGGGGATTGGGATGCAGTGAGAGGAAGAGAGGTTATTTGGAGGGCGATTAATGGGGGAGGGGGGGCAGGTAATGGGTGGGACACTGGGATGGGGGTCTTGGCAGCGACAGGACGACTGGGGGAGAATAGGAGCAGAGGCACCTCTCAACCCCACATTACCCACCCATGTTTGCACCCCAATCTGGGGGTCCCCAGACCATCTATGGGGTATGGCCCCTCTTCCTGGCTCTCCTTGTGATCTGGGAAGCCTGCCTTTCTGCGGGGGGGAGTGGGAGAGAAGGAGGTGTATAAGCCCATCTCCCTACCCCCCCCCCCGTAAACGAGGATCTGTGGGCCCTGCCCTGTTATAGGGGTCTGACTCTCCCTTCTGATCCCCCCATGTGAGCCACGATCTGTGGAAACCTTGCCCCTCTGGGTGAGGAACTTAGAACAGGCACCAAGAACACATGGCTGAAACTGGGAATGCTTGACACAAATTGGAAACCTGCAGTAGGGAGGGGAGAAAATAACACCGACTGACATGAATGCAGCAGTTGATGTTTCAGAGCTACTGTTTCAGGCTATATTCAGCTCCACTGGGTATGCTTTTTCAGCTAAGAACATCTCATTTCTGAGCCTGCTATCCTGCTATTGTGTTCTGGGTGCTAATTGGATCTGAATGGGAGGGTGACCTAGAAATGTTGGCAGGGAATGGTGGGGCAAAGGAAGGAGAAAGACACTCACACCAGTCTTCTCTTAGGGCTTGTCTCCACTGGCACTTTACAGCGCTGCAACTTTCTTGCTCAGGGATGTTAAAAAACACCCTCCTGAGTACTGCAAGTTTCAATGCTATAAAGTGCCAGTGTAGATAGTGCACCAGCGCTAGGAGCCACGCTCCCAGCACTAGTAGCTATTCCTTTCATGGAGGTGGGTTTTTTAGAGCGCTAGGAGAGCTCTCTCCCAGTGCTATGCTGTGACTACACAAGCCACATTAAACCGCTGCCGCGGCAGCGCTTTAACGTTGCCAGTGAAGACGTGCCCTAAGATGCTTAAATCTTTTGGTAAGCACCATATAATAAAACTGTCAAGATTTTGGAACATAAACAATGTCTGAGATTTCTCTCACTGGCCCTGTCAGCTACTACACGCTGCAAACATTTCAAAGCATGACCATCATCCCCATTGCACTATAACAAGATGTACAGGGGGGAAAGGAGCAATGAGGAATCATCTAGCAACCAGTGGAAAGATCACTGGACTGTAACCATTTTTAGCTCTGCCACTGGTCTGCTGGTTGACTTTGGGCAAATCACTTCAACTCCGTGCCTCAGTTTCCTGTAAAATCGAGATAATGAAAAGTTCTTTGATATCTAGTGAAGAAAATCATTGTACAAAAGCTAGGTCTTTTGATCAGCAAGTTTGCAGATGACACTAAACTGGGAGGAGTGGTAGATACATTGGAAGGTAGGGATAGGATACAGAGGGACCTAGACAAATTAGAGGATTGGACCAACAGAAACCTGATGAGGTTCAACAAGGACAACTGCAGAGTCCTGCACTTAGGACAGAAGAATCCCATGCACTGCTACAGACTAGGGACAGAATGACTAGGCAGCAGTTCTGCAGAAAAGGACCTAGGGGTTACAGAGGACAAGAAGCTGGATATGAGTCAACAGTGTGCCCTTGTTGCCAAGAAGGCTAACGGCATTTTGGGCTGTATAAGTAGGAGCACTGCCAGCAGATCAAGGGGCGTGATCATTCCCCTCTATTCGGCATGGTGAGCCCTCATCTGGAGTACTGTGTCCAGTTTTGGGCCCCACCACTACAAGCAGGATGTGGAAAAATTGGAAAAAGTCCAGCGGAGGGCAACAAAAATGATTAGGGGGCTGGAGCACATGACTTATGAGGAGAAGCTGAGGGAACTAGGATTATTTAGTCTGCAGAAGAGAAGAATGAGGGGGGATTTGATAGCTGCTTTCAACTACCTGAAAGGGGGGGGTTCCAAAGAGGATGGATCTAGACTGTTCTCAGTGGTACCAGATGACAGAACAAGGAGTAATAGTCTCAAGTTGCAGTGGGGGAGGTTTAGGTTGGATATTAGGAAAAACTTTTTCTCTAGGAGGGTGGTGAAGCACTGGAATGGGTTACCTAGGGAGGTGGTGAAATCTCCTTCCTTAGAGGTTTTTACGGCCAGGCTTGACAAAGCCCTGGCTGGGATGATTTAGTTGAGGATTGGTCCTGCTTTGAGCAGGGGGTTGGACTAGATGACCTCCTGAGGTCCCTTCCAACCCTGATATTCTATGATTCTAAGATGATTCTGTGATTATTACCTAGCCCAGTAGCATATCAACTGCAAACCTAGGTAAGAGGCAAAACTAGCTAAATGGCCACTACTCCTACCAAAAACATTAATCTTTTTGTTTAAAAAAAAATAAATTAAATGGCAAAATACTTTGTTAACACAGAGTTAAGGTTGCCCAGTGACACCTTGTCCCTTTCCAGAACATCAAGTTCAGCAAAACTTAACTTCTGAAAAATCAGGAAATACAGAGTTAAAGAAGATGACCGCACAACCGTATCTCTTTGAGCAATGCTCCACAACACTCATACACACACACACACACTCCTACTCTGCCTTGTAATGGACAGGCGTGACCTGCACTTGCCTTGTGCTCAAACACTGAGCCTACTCCCTTGACAGAATACCAAGCTTTCACTTCATATCCTTTACACTTGCATACAGGATGCCAATGAGATTTATTCTTTCCTCTATCCATCATTAATCATCATCAATTCCCATTGGCTATTGCCAGCTCCAGGGGGACAAAGTTAAGATTGCATGGGCATTTACCTTAACTCTGCATTTCCTGGTTTCAGAAGTCTGAGTTTTATCAACAGGCAACCTTAACTCTGTTAAAGTTTTAATAAGACTGATTTAAACACTAAAAGCTGACCCAAAGCCCAATGAAGATAATGGAAAGGCTCCCACTGATTTCAAGGAGCTTTGGATAAGATCTTAAGTTAGTACCATAGTTAATAATAGGAAGAGCTGATAACGATACTGATCAGGTAAGGTTTCCAAACACTTTCCATTGTGTGCCTGTGTTTTAGTTGCTCAGAACTTTGCCAAACTAACAATTTGGGCTAATTTTTTCCATTTTTGCTCTTTACCTCAGTCTAGCATTTTGTACGTTTCAACAATTCAGCTATTTCCAAGAATTATGTTAGGAAAAAATAGGTAGTTTTGCAAATGTTCAAACACCCCCACTTCACACACACTATTTCTTTAAAGAGCTCCAGTGCCTCAATAATGTGGCATGTGAAATTAAAATTTGGATGGATACTCTTTAGGTCATAGAGGTGCTTTTTGCTGTCCCCATGAAAATTAACCTGTATTTGGCCTCTGAAAGTTGTCATTCGCACAAGATGAGCAGAACCTGTTAGAGGCTCACTGCTGAAATTATAGACCTTTTTCACCAAGCACGTTCCCACCCCCAGAGCTCCCTCCGCGGCAACTCCCCTGTACCTGCTCCTAGACTCTAGAGAGCCTTACATGGTTCTAGATGGGATACAGGCAAAACAGGAGCTGCAAAATATCCTTTTGACCTAAGAGAAGGTGTGTTGTGCTGGAAGTTAAGAGACAACATGGGTTCTAGTCTAAAGGCTTCCACTGACTGGTATTAACAATTCTATGCATTCCACAGCCCTTATTCTTAAGCATGGTATCATACCTTACAAGACATGCTAATATAATTCACCCCATTTTGCAGACGGAACACAGGGTGGCATCTGGAAGAGTCATGAATAGAACCCAAATCTCATACATTGACCACATTGCCTTTCTGAATAAATGTGCCTTGCTGCACTGTCTAACCACTGTATCTGACACCCCCGCCAGAAACAAGAATAGAACCCAGGAATCCTAACTTACAATATTCTTCTAATAAATAGTTGTGAAAAGCCACTAGCAAAAGGGTATGACACCCCCTTCTAGCGGCAGGTCCACACAGAAGGTAACAGTCTATATTACTAACTGATACTCCCTTAGCTCAAGCAGTAGAGATCTGTGCTGTGAAATAAAGGTCTTAGATTCAGACTGTTGATGACATGTCTGGGGTTGATATGTTTCCACACGATGAATTTTCAGAGTGTTTTAAACCTAGGAAAGCATGTTAAGGTTGCAATGTCAAATGCTTAAAAGTTAGGAAATCCCAGAATGAAAGTTGCTGTGTGACCTTAATTTGACTTCCTTGTACATATGTATTATGGCATTGCTTTTAATCACGATGAAAGAATTTCATCCATCGGATACTTGCTTCAGCAACTGTAGAAAATGGACATTTAATGAGGCACAGGGTTGCGAGAAGATTTTCCTTTGTTTAATGCACTGAACTGGGACCCAGGAGGCCTGGTTTTATTCTTTGCTCTATGACATACTTCCTATAAAATGCTGAAAATACATACACACGTATTGAGGGGGGAGGGGGACGCTAAATTAAGGTTGCACAGGCAACTTTCATTCTGGCAACTTTATTATAACTTTACTGACCCTAAGACACAAACGGCTCTATGTGCCTTCATGGAAATAACTAGAGCACATGCCCTGACCTAAAGCACATGAGTTGGCAAACTTAAATACCCCCCCAATCAATAAAACTAAAGGGAAACTAAAAAGTAAGGGGTTTATGAACTCTGTGTTTACTTAAAAGTCTCACCTTCTACAACATAGACCTTAGTCAAAGGAAAGTCAATACTTTTTGCCATCATTTCAATTGCTTGTTTGAGCTCTCCCTCAGGAAGTGGAATGAATTTATCAAACAGAGGGGCAATGTAGTCTGCATATATTGTGACAAGAACCTGCAAAGAAACACAGAGTTAAAACCAGGCATAGAAAAATCCTTGGTGAACTAGACCAAAAGTAAATCTTAAAACTTGAGAATAATATTTGTTTCTAGATTTTAGAACACAATTTTGGAGTAAGAAGCCTTCAGCAGAAGGTGGTGTTAAGGAGCCATTCCCTTAGAAGAGGGTCTGAAAGAAGACCATGCAGAGAACAAAATGAGGCACTGAAAATCTGACTTGTTCCCATTACAGCAAAAGTTTGCAATCTTTGAAGACTTCCTCTGATTGGAACCACTGACTAGTCAAAGCTTAGATGCAATTATCCTTTCAATTTTTTTAAAAAAAAGGAAGTATTCCATTATTCCTCCTCTGACCATTCCACATGACACTCTCATTCTTTAGCATAGCACCTTTACTCTGAAAGCATGGGAAGATTGTCAGATTTCACGGTGCTCCCCACTGCCAACATTTCAATTGACAGGGCAATGAGCCTTGCAGATCTGGTGAGCACTTTTCTGCCTCCAGCCATAAAACCAGGATTCTTTCAAAGTTAAGACTTCAGAGGCCCGAGTGCCAGAAAGGGCAGGTGGAGAGATGAGGAAGAAAAGAGCAGGGTGAGTGTCACCATGCCTCAGTAGGTCACAACTGAGAATACCAAATTCAGAACAAACTGCTGAGAAATAGGGCAGACCCCTCCCCCCCCAAAACAGGTGGTTATTCTCCCATAAGATATACCAAACCAGCAACAAAAGTAAACTTCTGTTTCACCACACTAGCTAACAAGAAGTCAGAAAAGCAGTCTCCTTAGGCATTCCAGTCTTTGTATCACCACCAAAAACACTAGACTTAATGATGAGTGGTTTTTTTAAAACCAATTTAATCGACCAAAGGGTACTTCTGATCCCAAAGGACCAGACACATACCCAGGTCAATATACAATTCAGATCTTATCCAATAATCACGCTGTTGCCAGTCCTTTAGTATCTAATATCTAAAGGTTTATTTAAAAAGAAGGAAAGGTGAGAGTTAAAGGCATGAAATACATACAATAAATGCAAAGTTCTTGGATCAGGCTTATAGCAATGATGGAATAAACTGCTGGCTTAAATCAAGTCTCTGGTTGCTTCCAAATCATTGGAAGGTCCTCAGTTCCTTGGTTAGAATGCTCCCATTACTAGATCACAGCAGGAAAGAGTCAAAATGGAGGATGTTTCCAGGGCCTTTTATAGCTTCTGCCAAGGGCATGGCTACACTTGAAACTCCAAAGCGCTGCTGCGGGAGCGCTCCCGTGGCAGCACTTTGAAGTGCGAGTGTGGTTGCGGTGCCAGCCAGAGAGATCTCCCAGTGCTGCAGATACTCCACCTCCCTGAGGGGATTCGCTTACAGCTTACTGGCCGTGACACTGTTTACACTGGCGCTTTACAGCGCTGTAACTTGCTGCGCTCAGGGGGGTGTTTTTTCACATCCCTGAGCGAGAAAGTTGCAGTGCTGTAAAGCGCCAGTGTAGCCATAGCTCAAGTGAAGAGAAACCCATTGTTCTAGTTTGTGAAAAATTACAGCTAACAAGATGGGGTTTGGAGTCACATGTGCAAGTCACATGTCCATGCCTGCTTTGCTTAGTCATAGCAGAAGCCATTACCCATACTCTAGTTAGAATGTTCTCAGGAAAAGCCCATTAAGTGTAGATAGGCATCTTCCATGGCTCATTGTGAGTTAAGTGTTCTTTGATGGGCCATTCAATGTATATAGTTCCTTTGCAATGTGCTGGCTAAATACCTTGCGGGTGTTACCACATGAGCAAACACATTTGAAATACAGGTACATAGTTAATATTCATAATTTCAGATATAAAAATGATACATGCATACAAATAGCATAATCATATTCAGTAAATCATTACTTTTCCATTGACACCTTACTTGACACACTTTGTATAAGATTTGTTGCAATTATAGAACAGTGGTAGCAACAATGATCTACATGGTCATGTTTTAATCATATAACATCACAGTGAGTACAAGCTGAGATCATACAATCATACAAAGCAGGTATCTAGCATGATCCTGCAAAACTTATGTTTCTAGAAAAGGAGCTAGGACTTGGGTAGAATGGGTAAAAATAACAGGGTATTTTACTGACTTTTTTTGGAACAATAATTTATTTTTTGCAAGAAATTTTGAAGTGAAATGAACATTTTCATTTAATTCTCTATCATATTTTTCATTTCCATTCATTTCAATTTCTATTAGTTTAGTTTTCAGAAACAGAAACTTTTTGGTTGTTGATTTTCATTTTTCTACATCCCCCCCGACTTCTTTTTTCATCTGTTCCCTCTTTACCCCCACTGAAAAAGGATGGGGAAGTTAAACCAAGACAACCTACTCTCCCTTCCTTATATACTTTTCTGACAATGGAAAAGGTTAGAAAAAGTGGGACAGAGCAAAGGGGGGGAGACAATTGGATGACAACATTCACTTTACTTTTTTCAACTGGAAAATGCGGGGAGGGGGGAAGTGAGCACTAAAAATATGGGAAAAAGCTCCAAACTGACAGCTCCACCTGCAGCAGAGTGCACCATTCAGAGAGACCATTTTGTTCTTTAGAAACTGCAGCAGCAGCAGCAGATTTCTCGAAAGAAATGATTTCTACCATGCTTGATAAACTTAAGAATAGGCAGAAACAGTAACAGTAAAGTTAGAGAGACAAGGTGGAGAACGCAGTATCTGTTATTAGATTAACTTCTGTGGTAAGAGGGACAAGCTTTTGAGCTTACACAGAGCTCTTCTTCTGGTATGGGAAATATGCTCCGAGTTTCAATTCCCGAACCTGAAGATAGGCCCTGTGTAAGCTCAAAAGCATCTCTTTCTCACCAGCAGAAGTTGGCCCAATAAAAGATATTACGTCACCCACCTTGTCTCTCTAAAATCATTTTAGCCATGTTAATCCAGGAACACTGCATACAATACAGGAAAGTTGAATGTTGCAGTCCAGCTAAGTCAAATGTCTGACCTACTTAATGTCATGGAGAGCCACATGACATGCTCAGATTTGCTGGTTTGTCTTTTTAAAAAATAACATTCTAGCACAAAAGTCTCCAAAGTGTGATCCAAGTGTAACACAAAGTTGTCTTTTTCCACGTGCAGACAGTCTGACTCAGAGGTGTCAACTTCCCCACCTCCATTAATCTCACTCAGAGGTGTAAATCTAAAGTCTGAAGATGACATTTTAAAAGTCAAAATTAACTATTTCATTGCTGACCATTGTAGCAGATGGAAAGGGAGTGAAGCACATGTGAAATAAGAACAACAAAGGAGACAAACAGTGAAGGGAGAGGATGGGGAAAGGTTAGAAACAAAGGGCAAAAATAGCTGTGGCCTTAACGAGGCACAGATTTTCCCCAATAAGTGATGCTAAATGCAACAATAAAGTATTGAGCAAATAATATTTGAAGGGTTAAAATCCATGTGCATGTTATATAACAACCTGGTATATGAATTATGCCAGCTCTTTTCCAGACCCAAAATCCAGAGTTTGGTCTGGAGACCAGAGGCCTAGCTAATAGTGATCAGCTAAGAGAAAGCTGGGGTAAACAAAATAACATTGCCTTTGCTAAGATCTGCTTGGTCAGTAGAAATGCCAGATGTTAAGGCAATAACTGAATAATTATGTTTCATCCAATGTTTCAAACTGAACAAAGAATCCCTGTTCCTATTGTGTTTCTCCTGAAGGGAAAACAGTCTTCCCACAGATCCAACTTTGAGTTTATGAAAAATTGGTACATGTCACTATAATGATATGGCATCCTTCCACCTCCCTTCCAAGGGACCAATGCCCTGCCTTAAGACATAAAGGAGACAATCTCTATTTTCATATGCTTTCACTGTTTCTTTCCTTTATCCCCTAGACATGTACCTGTCGGACAATCAAAGGAGTTACTCCGTTCCTATGGACCCCAAATCAGAATTCAACATATATATTTTATACTAATAACATTTTATCAAAGTATTAATCAAATGTTAACTTGCTAACTTGAGACCATGGGCGGAGACATTGTGTAACCTTTTAACCATTGGCTATTGTGCTATCTTGTCTTGCTGCAAAACCTATCCCGGGGTGTGGAACTGCCTACCCTGTCACCTTCCCCTGCCCATGGAAAATCTATATATTTCATTGTAATCAACTGATTGACAGTGTCTCTGAGCTTAATAAGCCAGGTGACACTCCTCCAGCGCTGTGTGTAATAAACCCCTATGCTTTGACCGCTACACGGTGTGGATTTATGTCCTTCAATATTAATAACCAAAAGTCAGATCCTCAGCTAACTGACCTAGTTCCATTAAGTCAATGGTCCTAAAATTCGATTACCACATAAAGACCATATTTTACCCATGACCTTTATGAAAAACCTCCCATTGACATCAGCGCATGGGAGGCCATACGTAGCCCTAAATGCATAGTCCAGCCTATGAAACATTTTAGCCCATTCCATAGGCTAAATCTGACACCCTTCAATTGAGATCATATCTTAAAACTTTGGTCAACACAAATTATGTGGGAGTACAGCTGCCGAATTTTGTCTATTGCTCATGCATACGTGCCTGCTTGCACTGGCGCTGCACATACTCACCTGGAGTGCTTGTGTCGATGCAAACTGTAGTGCACCATGAGTAGGCATTCCAGTGAGTCACATGCCAACATCCAGCGCAATGCCTTTTGGGAAATTTTCACATTTTGTGGGATAGTAAAGACTTGCCCAGGGATCTATGGGGGCTAGAGGTCAAGTTCTCAGAATGCAACTTTCTCCATCCCTCATGCTATTCATATCCCATAACTTGTGTCTTTTTAAAAATATTCCACAAATTCACATGGCACTGTTCAGTGGCTGCCATCTGTGACAGAAACATGGAGCCCACAGACCTCTGCACTAATCTCATGAACGCTACACAATTCTCCTGTGCTTTGCAGACCCACAGGAAGTATAGTAACAATAGGGGACACGCCAATTTCTTCGAGGACTGTTTGCTGAGGGACAAAGTGAAAACTTGTTGGTGGCATTTACAGAGTAGCTGCGGATGGACGAGCACTGCTTCTGGACACAAGAAACGAGCATTAAGGTAATGGAGATTCAAGATGATGAGCAGTGGCTGCAGAACTTTCAGACGTGAAAGGCCAGATTCCTGGATCTGTATGCCAAGCTCACCCCAGCACTCCAGGGCAGTAATACCACATTAAGAGCTGCACTGACAGTGGAGAAACAAGTGGTAACTGCATTCTAGAAGCTTGCAAACACTGGATTGCTACTCGTCAGTGGGAAACCATTTTGCAACTGGAAAATCCACAGTACATCTCAGACAGGCAGCGCGGCACCAACGTCCTTCGAATGGGTGATCTGTGCAATGTTGCGGTGAACACTCATACCTTCCGCCTTCTGATGTGCCTGGACACCATGATGAGGAACATCGCAGAGAATGCTATGCAGGATGTCATCAGGAAGCGAATCACCAGGACCCCCTCCAACCAACATGTCACAACCTACTGAGCGGCTCACTGGAAGGCGAATTGGGAAGAAATGGGGGAAACTTTGCTTCACTCTGGACTTGTACCCCCAATGCTATGTGACAAATGGAGAAGCATATCAGCTGCCACTGGACGTGGTGTGAGGAACATCAGGCGCTGGGAGTTCTGGTGCCACAGGTGAAGAATACAGAGCACACAATCATCACTCAGAGCTAGAACCATGCTGGGAGAGGGCCCTGAAGAATGCCATCTGCTGCCAGTATGTTGAAAACCTAAAACGGAACTGGACCAGAGGAAGGCCTTCGAGGTGACGTGCAAGTGGCAATCACTTCCTCGCAAGAGCAGTTTCACCCGACTTGCCAAGAGGAGGTTCATACACAGGGCCCAGCTCAACTGCATCCCGCTGAACAGAGCTGTCCGCCATGGGATACGGGACAAGTGATGCAGGAAATGTGGCTATGCCAGCGAGATGCTACCCCATGTCTTGTGTAGCTGCAAGTCCCATTCCAGAGCCTGGAAGCTGTGACACAACGCCATCCAGAATCGCCTAATCAGAGCCGCCACCCGAGGGGACGGTTGCTCTTAACTCCACCATCCCCGGAATGGATAGCCAACTGTGACCGGACACCATCACCACCAATGAGGAATGGAAAAAGATCGTCATGGTGGACACCACAGTGTCCTTTGAGAACAGGATCCCAGCCTTCTGCAACGCCTGAGCTCGAAAAGTGGAGAAATACACTCCTCTGGCCATTGCTTGAGAGCTAGGGGTTACAAGGTTCAAACACACACTCTAATCATCAGAGCCCAGGGCACATGAGAATCCAGTAACGACTGAGTGTTGCAGGAATGTGGAATCAGTCAGTGCTACACTCATGGTGTCGGACAGCATCAGGTGGTCGAGGGACAGCTATCTAGAACACATCACCAGACATCGGCAATACCACGAGAGATGAGCTGGAGTGTTGTTGAAAAGTAACTGAAAGTACTTCCCCGATGGATTGTATTTTCTAAGGGACAAACTATCCTAAAATTCTCAATTAATGAGGGACAATCTTCACTCATTGCTATATTTGCTTTCCACAATCAACTCTCTGTATAACTTTTAAGAACATAAGAATGGCCATACTGGGTCAGACCAAAGGTACATCTAGCCAAGTATTCTGTCTTCCGACAGTGGCCAAAGCCAGGTGCCCCAGAGGGAATGAGCAGAACAGGTAATCATGAAGTGATCCATCCCGCCCCCATTCCCAGCTTCTGGCAAAGAGGCTAGGGACACCATTCCTGCCCATCCTGGCTTATAGCCATTGTTTCCCCTATCCTCCATGAACGTATCTAGTTCTTTTCTGAACCCTGTTATAGTCTTGGCCTTCACAACATCCTCTGCAGAAGAGTTCACAAGTTGACAGTGCGTTGTATGAAGAAATAGTTCCTTTTGTTTGTTTTAAACCTGCTGCCTATTAATTTCATTTGGTGGCCTCTAGTTCTTATGTTATGAGAAGGAGTAAATAACACTTCCTTATTTACTTTCACCAGACCTCAATCATATCCCCCCTTAGTCATCTCTTTTCCAAGTTGAAAAGTCCCAGTTTTGTTAATTTCTCCTCATACGGAAGCCATTCCATACCCCTAAATCATTTTTGTTGTCCTTTTCAGAACCTTTTCCAATTCCAATAGATCTTTTTTGAGATGGGGTGACCACATCTACATACAGTATTCAAGATTTGGGCGTACCATGGATTTATATAGAGGCAATACAATATTTTCTGTCTTCTTATCTATCCCTTTCTTAATGATTTCCAACATTCTGTTCACTTTTTTGACTGTCGCTGCATGTTGAGTGGATGTTTTCAGAGAAAAGACGGTTACTCACCGTTGTAACTGTNCTGTTGGTGTAGAACATCGAGGCTGTATGGTCCATGAGGACTCTGATCACTCTGCCGGACAGGTGAGCTAGGAAGACTGCACATGCTCTGAGCACCGCCCTGAGTTCATTGATGTTTATTTGTAGTGTCAACTCCTCTGGGGATCACATACCTTGGGTCTGGAGGGTGCCGAGGTGCGCCCCCCAGCCGAGATCCGAGGCGTCCAAAACCAACTTGACTGAGTGAGGAGTGCTGTTGAAGAGAATTCTTTCCAGGTAAATACTGTCGTGGAGATGGTGACGACCTTCTCCTGGTGGTCCCTGGACTGGGAGTAGACCATCGCAAGCCATTGCTGCAGGGGTCACATCCAGATCCTGGCAAAGCACACCACATATGTACATGCTACCATGTGACCTAGGTAGGCGCAGGCAAACCCTGGCTGTGGTCAAGGGAAATGTGGAGACTTCTGCGATGAGGTCCATCAGTGCCTGAATCTCTCTAGCGGCAGGAACGCCCTGGCGCAGGTCGAGTCAAGCACTGCGCCGATGAACTCTATCTTCCGTACCGGAACTAATGGGGATTTTGTGTTATTCACCAACAGGCCAACGCGACGGCATGTGGCTAGCAGCACCGCAATGTCCCCTTGAACCTGGAGTTGCCCTTGATGAGCCAGTCATTGAGGTACAGGTAGATCTGATACCCCGATGTCTGAGGTAAGCCGCCACCACCGACATGCACTTGGTAAATAGCCACAGTACTGTCACTAGGCCAAACAGAAGGACCGCGAACTGATAGTGGTAAGGACCTACCATGAACTGGAGGAAGCATGTGTGCCCCTTGAAGATGGCGATGTGGAAGTATGCATCTTTCAGCTCAAGGGCGGCATACCAGTCTCCTGGATCTAGGGAGGGGATGATGGAAGCCAGGGAGACCATGCGGAACCTGTAGTGGGGAGCCTCCTGGTGAGGGTGGTTCCCCTGGCTCTGAGGCTGCTGCAGCTTAAACCGCTTGCAGGCAGGGCCGGTGATGTTCAGGCTCAGTATTTTTAGGGTCATACAGGAATCTTTCAGGCCATGGAGCTTAATGTCCGTGTGTTCTGCAAAGAGTCAAGCACTGCGCCGATGAACTGCCTGTCGAAAGGGAGGCCTTGCACTGACTGCTGGCCTTCCGAAGAAAGACCAGAGAGGAGCAACCACAAAGCCCTGAGCAACGAGATGGCCAATACCATGGTATGGGTGGCAGTGTCCGATGCTGCCTGGAGAGCTGTTCTGGCAGCAGTCAAGCCCTCATCCAGGATCGCCCAGAACTCCTTCATAGAAGCCTCAGGAAGTGTGCTCTTGAACTCGGTCAAGGCCTGCCACACATTAAAATCATAGTGGCCTAGTAAGGCCTGATAGTTGGGCACCCGCAACTGTAGACTAGAGGATGAATAAACTTTACGCCCAAACAAGTCTAGTCTCTTTGGGTCTTTAGTCTTAGGGGTAGCCTCTGGTTGACCCGATCTCTCCTTGTGGTTGACCACCTCTACCACTAGGGAATTGGGAGCAGGGTGGGTATAAAGGTACTTGTGGCCCTTGGATGGCACAAAGTACTTGTGCTTCACCTCTTGGAGATTGGAGGCAAGGAGAAAGGAGTTTGCCAGAGGGCATTTGTAATTTTAGCGACCCCCTCATGTAGGGGCAAGGCTACCCTGGCTGGGGCCACAGGGCAGAAATCATCAAAGAGGGAGTCTGCAAGTTCCTCTACCTCCTCCACCTGGAGGACCAGGTTGGCGGCAACCTTTAACAGCTCCTGATGCGCTTTAGCATAATCTTGGGGCACAGTTGGAGAGGGCCCCTCTATGGCCTTGTTTGGGGACAATGAGGAGGAAGCCGACACTAAAGGGTCCTCTGCAACCATAGGTGGTCTGGTGGCTTGCTCGCCCACTTCCTCCTCTGCCTGTGGGGTGCCTGCAGCCAAGGCCTCTTGCGCTGGAGGGGGGGCACCTCCAAAGCTCCGGATACCGAATGGGCGGCCTGAGAGGGCTGAGTGAACCCCCAGGGGTTCCATGGGTACCAATGTGCTGGCCATGGAGTCTGAGGCCACGGGCCCGGCTGCAGTGCAGCTTACGTAGTCTGCACTGGAGGTGACAGAGCCTGTCCTGTCGCTAGGGAACCTTGCTCCAAAACTGAGCCAAAGTCCAAGTGGTCGCTTCTCTGTGACCAAGATAGGGCTGAATGGTGGCTCTGCCCCGATCAGTACCAGTCACTCCTCCTGGAGTTGGATCTGGCTGACCTCGATGAGTGTCTGAATTGGGGCCTCAGCGACCAGTGGTGGATCTGCAATGGCCCCGGGCCAGCGATTTACACCTCACGCTTAACGAGCAGTGCCAGGATGTGGAACGGGATCAGGAACTAGAGCAGGCTTGGTGTCGCGAAGATGTAGCTGCATGCAGTGACGCTGCCTTAGGGGATTGGCGATGGTCCGGGGAATGGTCCCTCGACCTATCCCTGAAGTGGTACAGGTGCCATGGAGATTCTGGGCACTGACTCCGAAACTCCTGCTGGGGGGGGGGGCAAGCCTCCAGAGGTCTGTGCCTGGTTACCAGTGAGCTGCGCCTCGAGCCTCTCTGCCCTTGTCCTAGGTCTGGAGACCGGATGGGGCTATGAAGCTTCTGCCTATCACAATCAGAAGTGTGTTGGCTGTGAAAGGGCGACCGTTGCTGGAAAGGCAGAGAATGTGGTGGTCCCAACATGGGTTTACCCCAGGACCAGGACCCGGACCCCGCAGGGGCCAGAGTGGGCAGCACTGGGAGGGACATGTCTTGTGCCACTTGGAGGGCCTCTGTCATGGACGGCATCTGGAGATTAGAACCTCCGCCGCTATCCGGGGTAGCCAGCAGGGAGTGGGCTACATCGCTCGACCTGAGCTGGGGCCCAGGATCCCTAAGGGGGTGAAGAGGTGGCCGAGACCGGGCCTTGGTTCACCCTAGACTTGTCCTTTCCCTTGCGGGAAGCTGGAGACCTTCCTCACCCTGTCTTCCTGGGCTTCTTAGCTGGAGCCATGGAAGGAGACTGGTGCCAGCTCGTAGATGATACCAACGGTGCTCGGAGCTGAACTGAAGCACTGCTCCAGCATTGGAGTAAGGGCAGACTCCATCAGGGGCACCTTCCAACAAATGTCACACTCCTTCTTTGTCCTGGGTTCGAAGAACTTGCAGATTTTGCACTTATCACTAATGTGATCTTCGCCCAAGCACCATAAACAACTATTATGTGGCGCACTAATGGGCATGGGCCTTTTAGAGCGATCGCAGGGTTTAAAGCCTGGGGACCGAGACATGTCCTGTCCTGAGGCGAAGTCCTACTAAATCTCTAACTTAACAAATAGGTTGAACTAAACAAGAGGGAAACTATATACAGTAATATTTGCAAGAGGTAGAGTTCAAACAAACGAAAAGCAACAGCTCTAGCTGAAGCACTGTCACTGGCGGCAAAAAGGAACTGAGGGTTGAGGAGGCCAGCAGCGCCCTATATGCCATGGCATATGCACACCACTCCAGGGGGCACCAGGGGGCCCCTACGGATACTGCTGAGGGAAAAACTTCCAGCACCAGTGCATGTGGCAAGCACACGCACCTAAGTTGAATGGACATGCGCAATCACTTTAAAAAGTTAGAATACATTTTTCTACTTTGAATACAGTTGCTTATTAATTACTTTAAACTTCTTTCCCAAGTCTTTGGATTTTAAATACATGATTTTTTTTTTCTAGTATGTTCACTTTTTTAGAATCATGGTCCATGAAAACCCACTTCCACATTATTTTTGTCAGAACCAACTGTCAGAATTTTTAAAATTAAAAATAGTGGCTCTGAATTTCCATTCATGGGGGTTGGAAAGTGAGGGACTAGCTCCAGGTCCTGCTGACATCTCTGCTGTTTGGATACAAACAGAATTCCCGTCTCTCAATCTCACACACTCAGCTTATATGATTTTAGTTAGAACTGCAATATTGACTTGCTTGAAGCAGTTGTGTTTCTTTCAGCATGGAAGTATCAGAGGGGAAAGCTCACTGACTAGGGAAAGCTTTCATTATGTTTTTCTCTAACTTGTCCATGGGGTTTGTGAAGTCACTAATTCATAAAACAAAGTAGCATGAACTGCTACGGTCACAGAGTGTATCCCAAGGCAACCCTCTAGGAATAAAAGATAGAAGAAAAGATGGAGTTTAAATTATTAGGACATAAAACCTTCCATGTTAACACAATGGCCCTTCTTCCTCATGCTCCCCAGTCCCAGGAGTTGGAACAATTAGTTTTTAATTCTCTTTAAAGCTAGATTTGGAATACAGCATATTACTGATTATCCAAGTAGCATAGGAGAACATGGATTTCAGTCAGATAACTGGGAATTTGGATAATCGAGAAGGTAGGAGACATTCAGCAGTGGGGTGGCCTCCCCTGTGGTCAGGGGCTCCTCCTCCTCGCAGTCTTGGCCAGGGGGCTCTGCTCTGCCCCACTCACTCACCTGACAGCAGGGCTGCAGAGGGCTCCCTGTTCAGCTACAGGGCTGGTGATACCTGATCCCTGAAGGCACAAGGTGCAGGCTACAGTCCTGGCTGAGAAAAGTAGAGACCCAGGGCCAGGATTCTGCTGTACCCTGTCAAGACTGCAGCCTTTCCCCTACATCCTGCTTCTGCAGGGATAGGGTGTCACCAGCCTGGCAGCCATGGAAGTAGCCCTCTGTAGCTCTGCTCACTCAGTCCTATGACAGCAGATTGTAGAGGCTCCCTGTATTGCTGCAGGAGCCATTCAGCTGCAGGGTGGCCTCCCCCATGACCCGGGGTCTGTCCTCCTCCTCCTCCTTGAAGTCTTAGCCCAGAATCTTTGCTCTATTATCTGAACATCCGTATTAGTTGAATCCCTTCCTTGTCCCCCAGCATGAGATACATGGGGGACAAGGAAGGGATTTGGATAATGCAGAGGTTCAGATAATAGTGTTTTGGGTAAACAGGAGTATATTGTACTGAACACCTAATTTTAGTGTTTCACTAGAAATACAACTAGAAGTGCCCGGCTTACTAAAAATGATCTCACTTTCTCCTCTAGCTCCCATATACCTGTAAAAAGCAACAGAGTCCTGTGGCACCTTTAAGACTAACAGATGTATTGGAGCATAAGCTTTCGTGGGTGAACGTCAGCAACTCTCTGTTGCTTTTTACAGATCCAGACTAACACAGCTACCCCTCTGATACCATATACCTGCAGAGGCCCTTATCTTGTCCTCCCCAGCCAGGTTTCCTTCACCCATTTACCTTAATAGCAAAGGGATTTTCTGCATGCATGGGCTTGTTGACACACATTGCACTAGTTTAATTTAAAATGGGTTTAAAACATGATTTTGTTATTCCAGTGTAAACATCAGTATGGACTATCAGTTTAAAAACTGGTTATATTGACTTAGCATGCATTGGCTAATTAAAAGGGGCAATCTAGGCCGATGTAAGGCAAGTTTAAACCACTCCAGATGTCCACAAAAAAAGCTGGACTTCTAACTGAAATGACTTAAATATCACATTTAGTAAAACCAGTGTAGCTTTTTCTGTAGACCAGCACAATTCAGTGATAAGGCCCCAGATGTGAACTGTTGGGAGTTGATGCCCAGCTATGACATGAAATATCCAACCAGCTAATCAAAATGCAGCTTTGAACAGCCACTCACCATTTTCTCTCTCTCTCTCATTAATTAAACCAGTCTATTATCTGTTCCTTTTTATAACAGTCTTTATTCTCTCAATTACTTTGCCTAGCATTAATTTAGTCTACATGCCTGCAGACCATCTTTTTTTTTGAAAGCCTCATGTGACATAGTTCTTGTTTGGGTCTCTTTTCCAAAGTGGTGATTTTCTTTAAAAAAAATTCTGAAAATTTCATCCTGGAATTAACCACTTGTTTGAGTTTTTGTCAACGAAATCATAAATTTGATAAATCTACTAGATTTCACTTTGAATTCTGATTCCTCATTCTGCAGTACTATCTGGGTTTCATTCCATTCAGTGAGCAGTCTTGAGGTGTAAAATAGGGCTATAGTTCATACTATTGTTGATTAACAACTTCATTTGTTGGTGATCTGATTTTCCTATAGTCAGATGTTTGGACAATTTCTCTTACCACAAACAAATGTAAAGCAAATTAAAACTTCTGTAATAAAAAACTATGAAGATTTACTGTAGGGTAAATCAAATACGGGTGAAAAATTGTAGTTTATTGAAACTCATAACTCAAAAAATATAAGATGCTGTAGTGTACAATATGTTACACAACGCACCCTTAGGTGCACATTCAAGTCAAGTAAGAACTCCATCTTTCCCCAAACCCTGGTACCCTAGTACTTGTTTCATATACAATCATGCACACTTACTTTGCAAGAGGAAGCCCCCAGTATTCTGAGGTGTTAATTAGCACCAAAAACAGCACATTTCATTTAAAAAAAAATGAAACTGGGGAGCTAAATTAACTTAGCTAATACTTTTTGACAGACACATTCATGGAATTAAACAGCCTAATCTAACCTAAACAGTGTGTGTACTGTACCAGTTTCTGTTATAGTTTGCAATTCTCCCCATATAGCAATAGTGGAGAAGCCAGTTTCTAAACGAACTACTTATGTACTTCCTACACAAAGTTCATCTGACTTTTTTGTTGGAAATAAGTCTATAAGGGGTGTGGAAAATCTGGATCTTTCAAGGACAACTACTGGTCGTAAATAATGGAGTTGTTTTAAGGCAAGGTCTCCACAGTCTGTTAGTGCCTTGTCCAATATGGCCCTCAAGTTTTCTAAAGAAGGGACAGATGTCGACTCAGTTGATAATAAAGGCTGTATTTCTGTTAGCTGCCCATGCACTGAAGGTCCATGATTTTGGGGTATGCTTACTTCTGTGTTTTCACACACAAAGTTGTCTACTATCACACCCCTTTGTAAGTCTCTATTTTTTTGTAAGACACCACCTATTTGAAATTGTTCTGGGCACTCCCATTCATCTAGTTCATCATCATCATCATCATCATCTTTTTCCTCACTTTCCTGAATAAATTTTAGAAATGAAGATTCAAATCCCATTGGTTTATATGCCTTTAAATCAAATGGTCTGGACACTGAATGCTTCTGAAACTTGTTTCTTGTGGTGTGGAGTGAATTTTTTTTAGCATTCTGATTGCTGTGTTGCCAGCCTTCTGTCTCTTTCTCCCTTGGTAACTGCAAAGGCAAACTGTTAAAATAAGAATGGTTTTCTCTACTTTCAGGCAAACCTTCAGTTTTACACAAAGGCTCTGTTATACTACATTCTTCAAAACAACTGGTTTTTGAAGTATGGTTATATTTTAAAGTGCCTGAATACAAAAAAGCACCCGTGTCAAAAACCACACTATTTGCTGCACTCCTATTTTGATTTTCATTGCCTGTATCTTGATGATCGTAAGCAGTGTTTGGTACATAATGTTTTCCATTTTCATGCAGGTTGGCTGTGTGCACTGTATTTTCCTTTTTAAACTCTCTGGTTTCCTCTTTATTTAACGATAGCTCTGATTCCGAAGAGGGTTCCTTTTTAACCATTGTACCACTTTTAACACAAACTACCAGTTTCTCAGTCTGTTGTTCTATATAAATATTGGTCATCTGATGTGTGCGTTTATAATGCCTCACAATACTGCTTTCCAATTTTACTACAGACAGACACCCTTGAACCATGCAAGGGTACTGAGTCTGGTTAGATTTCTCTCTGCACATTTTCAGGGCTTCCTCCTTTGTTTTAAAATGAATCAAATGTTTTTCTTTATTTTTGCCAATTTTCTTAGATTTTTCTTTTATCTGCTTCTCATTCTCATTTATATCATACTGATCTTTCAAACAGTCTTGTTCATTTTTATCATTAAGCAGATTATCCTGCTCCTCTTTATGATTTCCAAAGAGACTACCATAATATTCACTATGGCGGAAATATACATGTTGAGAGTAATGACTGTAATTTGTGAAAATCCTATCACAGCCATTAAGGTCACAATGAATTTCAAAGTCTTTGTTTAGTTCTTCTTCATTAGCATGTTGTTCTATCAAGTGATGTTTCAGCTTGTTAAAAGTATGAAATACAGCAGGGCATTGAGGCTGGTTACATCGAAATCTTGCAGATTCAGTTTCAGAGAGCACTTTTTGATCCTCTAACTGATCAAGGTTATGAAAGTCACTGCAATGCTTAGCAAGAGCCTTAGAACATAAAAAGCGTTTACTACATTCTTTGTATTTGCATGCAAATATTTTTTTACATTTGACGAGTTCCCTTTTTGTTCTTGCTTTGTCTTTTTCTAAACAAAGCTGCTCTTTGTTATACTGATGTACAGTTCTATAGTGACGAATCAAGCCTTTCTGATTGGTAAAGGCAGAGTTGCAACTTTTATGAATACAATGGAATGGTTTGTGGTACTTATGCAATATATAACATAAATTTCCTTTGGCAACTGTTCTTTTACTTCCTCTCCCCTCTCTTGAGTCCAATTCTTCCCTGTGGCTGTTTAAAGAGGATATTTTAGAGGGCTTTCCCGTTACATTACTATCTGTGTCTTCACTGGACTCCAAATCAGTTTCAGAACTACACTCTTCCTTCTTCAGGTGGCATAGCTGCTCAGTAGATTGCTCAGTTTGTTCAATATGCTCTTCATCTCTATTAGTACAGCAACCAGGTGTTGAAACTGCATTATTTTTTAGCTTGCCCTCTCCACATGAACCTATGTGCTCACATTTTTCATTCGCAAACAGCTTGTGAGTTATCTTCTCATTGCCAATTTGATGTTTGTTTCTATAATGAATTCTAAGGTGTGTTTTTCTTGTAAATGATCTTTGACAAATATGGCATTTAAATGGTGAATACCGATGTTGAAACATATTTAACTGAAGAACTTTTTCCTTGGAATAATTATGTTTTTTAACATAATGCATTAAGAGAGCTTCTCTGGTCACAAACTCATATTTACAACCTTGACGTTCACAGAAAAATGGTTTAGCTGCCAGTTGAGTGAGATACTGCGTAGGTAAGTTATCTTGTTGTTCTTGAAAATGAAGTTCTGAGGTAGTTTCATTGACAACTGATTGAGGACACTTGGCATCATTTGATGGATATGACTGTAATGACCCTAAAAAAGGTTTGTGTGTTAAAGTGGAAGAATTTGCAGTAAAGTTAGACTTTAAACTTAAATGTTTCAAGCCCAAGAGAAGTTCCAACATGGCATCTTCAGTATTTGGCACCTTAGAATCCTCATAAAAGGAAGTTTCTGGGGAAGAACAAATTTCTTCCTTGAGATAATTTTTTCCTTTAGAATTTGTATTACAGTACAGACTTTCTGGAGAGTCAGTATTCGTATCAGAATTATGCCTAAGATCTGCACTAAGATCTCCAGTAGTTCTGCTGTTTTGACTATCATTGATTAGATTAAAAATATCTTTAGCTTTGATCCCCATCTTTTTTTTAGGTTTGAAATGGTATGGATGAGCCCTTCGAAGATGTTTTTGCATACCTCTGGCATTTTTGTATGTTGAACTACATCCTTCAAAACCACAGGTAATTTTTTTCCCATCAAAAACTGCCACATGGGAGCATTGTTCTTTTAAACCGGAAGGGTGAAAGACTCCCTGTTGGGATATTAGAGTACTAGAAATTGTTTGATTCTGAGTTATTGTTTCTATCAAAGGAGATAGCTGCTTTTTGGTTACTACAGTAGAGGTTCTGTGGCTCCCAAAATAAACACTACAGTTGCTTTCACTATCAATTTCGTCATCGTCCGAGACTGTTTCTTCCTTAATCTGCAGGATTTCTTGAGAACTTGTTGACCCCACAGACAAAGTAAGATTTTCATATGGACTGAAATTATCTGCTTGATCAACCAGTTGAGACTCAGCAAGATAACTGCAGCTGTCTTTTGAAATAGGCTCTTCAAGTTTAACTGATGTCTCCTTCACTTCTCCATTTGATATTGCAATCTTATGCACTGCAAGATGATTCTGAAATTCTGTTTTTGAATAATAGAACTTTTTGCAACCAAGAAAGTTACATGTGTATGATGCATCCCTAAAATGCTGAGCTTCATGGTGGTAAAGCTGCCCCAAGTCACTGAAAACTATGTTGCAGCCATTTAATTCACACTTATAACGCAGATCTTCATGCATTTGTTTGTGATTTAATAATTCATTAACTGACCCAAATCTAGCATAACAATCCATAGACACACACATGTAAGGCTGAGGACCACAATGCACTCGTTCATGCTCCTGCAGATGAAAGGATGTCATGAAGTGACGTCGGCAAAAAGCACACTTCTCTCTTCTGTTTTTCATATCCAAGTAGTGTTTTGCATTTTCATCATTGTTTTGATGTTCAGCCTTTAGATGTACACTTAAATATTTAAATTGCTTAAATACTCTAGAGCAGTCTGTGCCAGGACATGGATATATATCTCTGTCTTGCAAATGGTAATTTTCTAATTGGTTAAATGTGACATATTCATGTGTGTCACTTTTGGTTTTTTCAGATGGTTGTGGTTGCTGCTGCTTTTCCTCTGGTGATGCAGAAGAGTTTCTGGATGTACTGGTCTTTTGTGGTGATCTCTCTTTTTTCAACAGTATTTTCTTTTTTGGTCGGTATGTTCTACTAGGTGGCATTTTAACATGCTCCATTACATGTGGTACAAAAAATTCCTTTCTCTTGAACTTTTTTGTACACACTGGGCATGTATAAATACCATCTTCCATGTGCATCTTAGAATGATGTAGTATTCTAGCCTCTATACATTCTCTTTTGCATAACACACAGAAGAATTTGTATTGGAGCCATCTCTGGTATCTTTCAGAAGATCCAATTGGCTTTTTCACTCTTGTTCTCTCTTTATGTTGATTTGTTGCCTCTTTTCCTCCTTCATAGTATTTATGTTCTTTAGTCTCGTCACAATCACTCAAAAGAGTTTCTAACAAGTCAGTTTCATTGACTGACATATCATTACAACTCACATCGTCTTCAGAATCAGAAGCTTCTTTCCCTAAGAGTTTAAGACAATGCCGTTTTAAAGTCTTCCAGTCCCAAAATTCAGGATCAAACGGCCAATATGCTTTTAAAGCTAACAGAAGCTCACAACGGAGTGAGTTTGGAACCAGTGCATTTTCTTCATCAAATTTCTGATCTGGTTGCAAATGCAGTTCTTCCAGCACATTGTAGCCATCCAAATTTGGCTCGAGCAAAAACTCAGTGAGCTGACATGCTCTTCTAACTTCAAGATCCACTGGTAAAAGGCATGCAATTGTTTTACATACAGATGTCTTCATCTCATCATTTCCATTTGATCTGATCTGAAGCGCTCTCACACATAACAAAATAGACACAGCAAGACCTGCTTCTTCTGCCTGTGTGGAAAAATACAAACAAAAGTTATTTTTCATTTTTTTGGTAAATGCATTCTTCCCTGAATCACACACTGGGGAACAACTGTATCTACATCTTGAAATCTGCCTAAAGCTAGAAGTGATGTTTAGGATGGCTATTATAAAACTTAGTAGAATAGGCAATTTGGCAGCAGAAAAAATTCCCAATGGAAAAGTTTGGGAGAACAAAGACCGTGGTAAGTTGCACACTAAATTCTACAAAATCAAAAATTAGATATTGAAAAGAACTATTAGGCACTTTTAAAATAAAAACTGATGGGTTTGCAAGTATAATCTTGTACATTGTGCCCTTATAAATTCTGACTTAGATGTTGAGCTTCTACCATTGCTCTTGGCAAACTCTCACTGGCCCCCACCTCCACTGCTGTTTTCTTCTAATAATCTAATTTTCCTTTGGCGAATTTTATTCCTTTATTCCTAGTAATACCCAACAATTCCCCTTTGTCCTTAGAATTCATTCTAATATTTGTAAAATTGTAGTTTGGTGAAATTATATACATTTATTTTAGTCTCTCTCTAATCATTTTAGTTGGTTTTCTTTTAATTTCTTCCAAGTGTTGTCAACTATGTAAACCCCTGGACAAGTAACTGGGATCCACTTCTCCTGTGGATAGTGGTGATTTTTTATTTTTATTCGGGTGGGGGGGGGGGGAGAATGCCAGGGGATAACAGACACCTGAAGTTCACCCTCCATTCCATATGGTATTATGTATATTCCCATATGCAGAGTCAATTTTGTCTATACAGCAAAGAATCATTTTACTAATTCTCCCCAGAATCCTCAGACTGGCTCTGTGCACCAGGGTGTGATTCTGGTACATAGAAATTGGTAATGTTTGTGCCCTTCCACCCCCCAATTCCTTTTAAGAGAGATATTGAGGAGTGGTGATCTACTAAGGTCAGCGGGCATCCTCTGACTACATCAGTATAAACTTTTAAGAAAGACTGCAGGCCATCCCAAGCCCTTTCATGGCCTTACATCCTCCAGTCTGTGAATCACTCGTTTGTTTTTCCTCTCAAGAGGATGCACTCCCTTATTACTAAAATTAACAGTTAAGAGTTCAAGGCCAGCAGGAACCATTAGATCATTTCATTTGACCTCCAGAATGTTATAGCGCATTACATTTTACCCAGTTACTCCTATATTAAGCCCAATAAATTGCACTGGGCTAAAACATAATTTGTGTTTGACTGCAGCATGTTTTCCAGAAAGGCATCCAGTCTTGATCTGAAGACTTAAGAGATGGAGAATCCACCACTTCCCTTGGTAGTTACTTCCATGAGATAATCACCTCACTGTTAAAAATGTATGCCTCTTCTCCAATGCCAATATGTCTGGCTTCAGTTTCCAGTCATTGATTCTTCTTATGCTCTTCTCCACTAGATTAAAGAGCTCTTTGGTAGCTGGTATTTTCTACCCATTACAATACTTGTACACTGTAGTCAAGTCATCTCAATCTCCTTTTTGATAAACTGAACAGACTGAGCTCTAAGTCTCATGCAGTAAGGCATTTTCTTCAGCCCTTGAATAGTTTTTGAGACTGTTTTCTGCACCCTCTACAAGTCTTCAATATCCTTTTTAAAATGGGGGTCTCACCAATGCCGGATACAGAAATAAAATAATGGCCCTAACTACTACTCTCTTGTTTATATATTTAAGGGCCATATTAGCCCTTTTTTCCACTGACTCAACAGGAGCTCGAGTTGCTTGTCTACTTTGACCCCTAAATCCTTTTAATTGTCACTGCTTTCCAGGATACATTCCCTACTCTGTAGGTATGACCTACATTCCTTGTTACTAGATATGTAACTTTGCATTTGGATGTGTTAAAACTCACTTGATTAGGCCCAGTTTACCAAGTGATCCAGATGGCTCTGTGAGACTGCCCTGTCCTCATCATCATTATTTACCATTACACCAAACTGTCATCTGTATCAGAAATGATTTCATATTTACTTCCAGTTCATCAGTGAAACTCTTGAATAGCATTGTGCCTACTACTGATCCCTTCAAAACCCCACTATAAGCACTCCACTAACTACTTTGAGATGTCAGCCAGTTCATAATCCAAATAAAGTGTGCTTTACTGATAGTGTACAGTGCTGATTTTTTTAAATAAGAATATTCCACAGTACTAACTCAAATGCCTTACCAAAGTAAGTATTTTACACATATGCAGTTACCTTTATCAAACAAACTAGTAATCTCCCCAAAGAATGAAATCAGCTTGAACAAGATTTGCTCCCCCCATCCACCATAAAACCACGCTGACTGGTATTATCATCCTATTCTTTAATTCTTTATTAACTGAATCCCATATCAGCCTTTTCCATTATTTTATCCGGGACTGATAGCAGGTTAGCTGGTCTATAGTTACACAGGTCATCCCGCTTGCCCTTCTTGAATAATGGCACAACATTAGTGCTCCTCCAGTCTTCTGGAATTTCCTCAGGATTCCAAGATTTATTAAAAATGTGTTTAGTTGCAGGTTACCTAGTGCTTTGTTTAATTAAGGGTAACAGAAAAATGAATGCAAACATGTATACTTAGTTGTAGATGTAGAAAATAGTTTCCTGGTGTGGTAGGCCAGTTAAATACAAGAAGCAGCATCTGGGGTGGTAGGTCCTCATAGCTGGGATGTAGCATTTCTCTTGCCTTCTTTAAGGTGACTAGGAGTGGCATGGTTCATGGGGCAAAAGGTTTGTAGGTAAGAACTAAGCACCCTTCTTGTAAATAAGGCATCTACCTCCCTCTCCCATCGAAGGGGTGGACTTTGATTTGCAGGGATTCCCAAGCACTTATGAGGCTTACTGGTAATTCCTGGGTAGTGGCATACCAAGGATCTTGCCCTGGGAACGAGGGCTCACATCAGGTGTGATTAAATGGGTTGGTTATACCCTGGAATTTTTGAGTGTCTGGATGTAAGCCAATAGGAAAGAGGGGCTAGGGACAGCCCTTCCCAGGCTATCTTCCCTCTTAGCTGTTGTCAGGACAGGTGATGTTGGAGGTTATTTTGTTGGAATTACCTTTCCGAACTGCGCTTTCGAATAAAGTTGTGGCCATTTAGTCAAAAAGTCCAGGTATCTGCATCTTCAATGGCCCATTCCCCTTTGCAAATAATAATTATGCTAGTAATCACAGTTGATTCTCAGATGAATACGTGGCCAACAGCCATAAAACAGTATTTTTTATGACTGTGGCTGATGTTTGACTGTCCGTTATGTAGCAGTGCAAATATTTTGTATTTTTGCTGTGATACCCACAAATGTTAGCAAATCAATATCTTCTGAGCAATTAATGTACTTTAAGGTATCGTTAAAATGTAGTGACAATATGTAAACAATTTATCTGTATGCAGATTTTAAAATTAGGTATATTTCCAGTTCAACAAAGACAAAAATGGAAAACAATGTTTCCATAAACTGACATAAGAATGTGTTTCCAGGTACAAAGTACTTAACTGCATTTAGTTACCATATTTACAATAAGATGTATTAGAGCAAAATACAGATAGCAAGAAACTGATAACATTAATGATGTAATTTAATTCTACTGTTGTAGCCATATTGGTCCCAGAATATTAGCGAGACATGGTGGGTGAGGTAATATCTTTTATTGGACCAACTTCTGTTGGTGAGAGACGAGCTTTTTAGCTTACAGTGTCTGGAAGAAGCTCGAAAGCTTGTGTCTCTCATCAACAGAAACTGGTTCAATAAAAGATATTACCTCACCCACCTTGTCTCTCTAATTCTAAGCACATGCAAACACACTTGTACACACACACACACACTAAAATATTTAAATTATTTTTGTGTCATACTTGATCTCTATACTACACCTCTACCTTGATATAATGCTGTCCTCAGGAGCCAAAAAATTGTACCGCGTTATATCTAACTTGCTTTGAACCGCCGGAGTGCGCAGCCCCGCCCCCCTGGAGCACTACTTTACTGCGTTATATCAGAATTCATGTTATATCAGGTCACGTTATATCAGGGTAGAGGTGTATTTCCTACAAAAGCTTATTAGAAGAAGAAGTTTGCAAAGTCAAGAACTCAAAAGTTGGGAAATACCCAGATGAAGACTGCCTGTGATGCATTCATTCTCCCCCATTTGTGTCTAACTATATGATCACATTCTATTCCCCGCCTCCCCACCCCCCATGAGGACCCTATAATGCACAGTGAATGAGGCAGCTGTTCAATAGTTCTTTTCAAATGCATAAATCAACCTGTGGCCTTATTTGCTCCCCATTCAAACCCTGCACTGAAAAAGGAATTTTTAGATTTCTACACTGCACTTACCCTCTGTAGTATCTGAGCCTCTACAAATGTTAATTTACCTTCACAACACACCTGCCAACCCTTGACTACACTGGAAAGTTTTTGCTATAAAGGTGTGAATTTAAAAACTGCTATAGTTATACCAGTATCAATCCTCACATAGCCACTCCTATCCTAGTATGGAGTGGCCTTTTTCAGCATAGTTTAAACCACTTCCCAAGTGATACAAGTTGAATTTTTTTTTTTTTTTTAAGCCTCTCATACTGAAATTGGAGTGTCTACAAAGGTGGCTATATCATTATATCCGGTAAAACTTTTCCAAGCAGACAAAATTTCAGATACAGAAATATTAGTCCCATTTTACAGCTGAGGAACTCAATAAGAGAGACAGAGGCCAAAATTTATGGAACTGTCCATGAATTTTGGGTGCTCAACTTGAGACACCTACCCTTATTCGAGGTGCTGAGTACCTCCAGCTCCCACTGTCTTCAGTAGGAGCTTTGAATGTTCATCCATTCTGAAAATCAGGCTCTCAGGTATCTCAAGCTGGGCACCAAGAAAATGAGGCAAATGCTATTAGCGGTCACATCTGAAAATTCTTGTGTAAGTTATTTCCCTCAGCAAAACAAAGGAAGTCTGTGGTGATTCCAAGAATAGAATACTGTACCCTTATGTCCCAGACCAGTATCTTAACCGTCAGACAATGCATTTTCCTCTTGCAAACCACTGCCTTTTTCATTACACACCATATGAAGTTAATGAGGCGGGGTCCTTGAGACAACAATCTCAATACTATTACATCCTTGTCTCATTCCTTGAGTACAGCCCATCCTGTGCACTGAGTAAGGCAGGGTTCAGTGTAAAAAATAGTATGTGGCCATGTAATTAAAGACTAATGTAATGCATAGGCAGATAAGTGAGCAGAATTAAGGCCCCTAAATGTGGCATTTCTTAACTTCTGAGTCCTTCCCTTTGCAACCTTTATTATGTCTTTTTGTAAGGAATGTCCTAGTTTTATTTAAATGAATAAACAACCACATACTTTACCATGATTTGAACCTAGAGCCTCCACATTAACGTCAACCCTCTACCACTTCAGATGAAAGAATAACTATTAGTTACTAGTGTTTAGCAGGCTGTTATCCTCTATCTGCACCAGCTGTTTCCTGTGGATTATACAAGTGTTTTCTAGACAGCTACAGGAATTCTTAACTCTGGGAAAAGAATGTGGTCTAGCAGTTAGGGCAGAGAACAGAGAGAGGACTCCTGGGTGCACTTTGTTAATGATGTATTACATTTACATAGTACTGATGTACTATCCAGGTGTGGATCTCAAAGGTGGGCAATGCAGGAATAGCCCCATTTTACAGAAAATGGAAACAAGCCATAGCATATTCATTCAGAGAAGTGTTGTGGTTAAGTGAATGAAGCTTGGGTGTGCCATATCAGAGACATTGGTTTTAGTCTTAGCTCTGTCAGAAGACATCTTGTGCAACCCGCCAGATTGTCACTTAACTGACAATAGGTTGTGATGTGCACAGAATTTACCTTAGGCTATGTCCTCACTCCGGGGGGTGGGGTGGGGGTTCGATTTCAGATACGCAAATCCAGCTACGCAAATAGCGTAGCTGAATTCGACGTATCGGAGCCGACTTACCCCACTGTGAGGACAGCGGCAAATCGACCTCCGCGGCTCTCCCGTTGACAGCGCTTACTCCTACCTCCACTGGTGGAGTACAAGCGTCGATTCGGGGATCGATTGTTGCGTCCCGACGAGACGCGCTAATTCGATCCCCGAGAGATTTATTTCTACCTGCCGATTCAGGCGGGTAGTGTAGACGTAGCCTGAGTCAGAAGAAGAGATAAGGCTACAATTTATGGTCTCCTGGCTCCCAGGCAAATGAACACTTAGGCCACAGGATATCTCAATGGGGAAAAGCAGCAGTAGCAACATCAATTTTCTGTGTCCCATTTTGAGCTCTAGCTCTGTGCTAGATATCCACATGATGCAGGAAACTCAGTGGAATCTGGGAGTATTGCACAGTGAGTTGGAACATTCAGAAAATAAAGATACATGTATCAAGTTCTACTTTGCATGTGCAAACGATTGCTTTTCAGCATTTAAATCAATGAAAACTGGATGGTTTTTCACAGGAACAGGGAAAAGGCACATCTCTAACCCCAGGACAACCCTCAGACCTAATTTCAATTTTCTGCTCCAATCTACAAAGATAGATGTTAGAGCAATTCAAAAAAATGGTCAGAAAATGTTACCATTAGCAATCAGCCTATTTTTCGTATCCTTGTCCTCAAAAGTGTTTAACTTATTTTTTGCTAATTCCTTCCCTCACAACAAAATCCAGTCTGAGGCAAAGAACAAGGATGGAAAATTTCAGTCCAAACTGCTGAAATACGTCAAAAGTTATAAGCATTTGGAAACAAAGGATTATAATAGAAAGTATTAAGATACCTTAACTATAGGCATAACTATTGCTTTGCCTATTAATAGTGTCCCACCATATTTGTCACCTTTAAACTACACAATTCCAGTCTTTTCCATCTCCCCTCATGCAGAAATCTTCCCGGGCCTACAATAATTTTTTTGCTGCCCATCTCTAGCATCTGTCTATTACTTTTAACAGTTATAGTGACCACAACTGAATATAAGATTACAAGTGAGGCTGTACCATTGATTTATATAATGACACCATATTATTGTTTGCTTTTAAGACTGTCGCTGCACATATAATAGAGGTTTTCACTGAGTTATGCACAGTGATGTCCAGATTTTGTGTGTGTGTGTGTGTGGGGGGGATTTACAATTAATTCAGAACTCAGCAAAGTACATAGCTCAAATGCATTATCTTGGATTTCACTGCTGATAAATGTATCTGCCATCATGCTGCCTGGCTTTAACCCAAATCCTGTCTGAAGTGCCTCAATCTTCTCTAATCTTGACTAACCTAAATGACTCGTCTGCAAATTTTACCACCTCATTGTTTACCACCTTTTCCAGCTCTTTACTGTACATTTTTGAACATCAGTATATAGTATACATCTTGGGCCCACCCCATTAAGCTTTTGGAAAAAAGGGAACAATGCTCATTTTAAAAATTATATTATTACAATTATACTTCAAAGCAGACCTGCATTTTAAGTTTAGTAAGTATGGCGCTGTGGTGTATTTGCTGTTGTTTGAGGAAACGTTAGCTGAGCAATCTATGAGAAATGTGCCCAGGTACTACACTATAGGTGCATTACAAAATGTATGTAATAATTATAAAGTATGATTATGACTTAGGTTGGAATTATATTTTTTTAAAATCTTCAGTTATTCAAATTTTATTGTTATAGCAAAGCAACAAATTAAGTTATGTTCTATGGTGCAATTTGTACATGCACTCAATAATAAAATGAAATTAACTGCAATCAGCAGACTGCAACATAAATTACTTACTTCAGATTGTATCACTCTAATCAGGAAGAATAAGTGTTGTAGCGTTTTAGCTATGATGCCAAACTGCCGACATCTCTCCAAAAAAGAATCTAAAGAAGGATCAATTCTTCTTTGCAACTTGCTCCAGAACAGAGTCAGCTCCCTGTGAAAAGAGTTCAAAGCAGATTGTAAACATAATGCAGTGTTTCTCAAACTGGGGTGGCCACTTGTGTAGGGAAAGCCCCTGGTGGGCCAGGATGGTTTGTTTACCTGCCCCGTCTGCAGGTCCAGACGGGATTGGCTCCAGGCCAATGGGAGCTGCTGGAAGCGGCGCGGGCCGAGGGACTTACTGGACGCCGCTTCCAGTGGCTCCCATTGGCCTGCAGCGGCGAACCACGGCCAGTGGGAGCTGCGATCGGCCAGACCTGCAGACGGGGCAGGTAAACAAACCGGCTCAGCCCGCCAGGGGCTTTCCCTACAGAAGCGGCAACCCCAGTTTGAGAAACACTGACATAATGCAAGGTAAGGAAACTGTGTGAGATTTGTCTAAAATCTCCATAATGTAGCTTTAAGGGTTGACACAATATTAACTACTGGGGAAAAATCCATTTTGCCTGATATTAATCAGGCCCCTTCCTCTTACACAGCTAACATAAGGTTAATACTGTTAAGGTTACTCTGATTAAACAGAAATCAGAACAAAACCTACCAGCTTGCTATTCTCTCTTCAAGCGTGAAAGACAGCGGGTTCTTTAAAGATAGTTTGCTCTCCAAAAGCACCTTCCCAGATGCATGCTCCAATCATTAGGCTACAGAGTTACTCTCATGCGTGTGCACTCACTCACTCTAGCGCAAATGACTCAGACAGCATGCACAAGCATGAGAATGACTCTGTAGCCTAGTGGTTAGAGGATGTAGGAGACCGAGGATCCAGTCCCCCCACTCTGATGACTAATTATTTATGTAAAGCAGAACAGCTTCAACAGGAGAAACAGAGGGAGCCTCACATCAGAATATTCTATATCCCAATGGTTAGGGCACTCACCTGAGAGGTGGCAGATCTTCATTCAAATTCCTTCTCCCCCTCAGGTGGAGAGGGGACTTGAATTGAGGAGGGGGTGGGGGTGTCCCACATCCCAGATGAGCCCTAAGTTAAAAGTTAGGAGGGAGGTCCTCCTCCTCCACCCCGTTTGTGTGAACTCACCTGAGAGCCCAATCCTGTACCTGACCTTTGAGAACACCTACTGGATCAAGCCCCACCATGCAATTTAGGTGTTCAGCCACACTGGTTTCTGAATCAATATGGGACTCAAGCAGAAAATAAGCATTTGGATGCCTAGAGGGAGGCAGTAGAGCACTTGCCTAGAAGCAGAAACATACAGGGCTGGCCTTACCATGAGGTGAACTGAGGCAGCTGCCTCAGGTGCCAGACTGTGTGGGTGTGGGGCAGGGCCTGCTCTAACTTTTTTGCTGCCCCAAGCAGCAAAAAAAAGCCCCGCCCCGCTGAGCCCCCCCCCCAAGCGCCGCCCCCCGCGCCGCCCCCCCCCCCGAGCGCTGCGCGCCACCGGACCCCCTCCCGCCCCCCGAGAGCTGCACCCCGCGCCGCCCGCCCGGCGCCGCGCAAGCGTCCCCCGCAGAATGCCACGCTGCGCTGCCCCCCACCACCCCAAGATTGGCCGCCCCAAGCATGTGCTTGGTTGCCTGGTGCCTGGAGCCGGCCCTGTGTGTGTGGGGGGGGGGGGGTGAAGGGGCGCCACTAGGACCCAGAATGTAGAAAATTGTGTCTGCTGCTTGTGCATATATATTCTCTCTGCTCTAGATGCACAGAGATGGTGGAGTGCTGTGCTGGAGAAAGTAGGGCAGAAGAGACATAACAGGAAGGCAAGAGAAAAGGTGAGGGAATAACAGAAAGCAGCAGGAGATGCAGGGGGAGAGAGGAGGAGGAGCCTCTTATGTACCTCTCTAGCACCCCCAGGAGCTGATTAGCACCAGCTTCTCAGTGAGCTTCCTGTTTCCTGCTGCTTCCCTGAACCCATTTGAGGAGAAGAGGCAGTCAACTGAAGTAGTAGGAGACAGGCCCTTAAGATGCTGATATCTTCCCTCACTCAGGCCCTCCTACCAGCCTGCTTATTTGTCCCCTTCAATTGAGTGTTGAGAGCCACTATAGCTGGCACAGAACAGCAGTCATGAGTGAAAGAAAATGCTCCTCTGGGGCAGCATTCAGAAAAAGCAAGCAAAGGAAGCTTTTCTAAGCAGGAAGGAGCTCTCCTGAGATACATAGACACAAATGTTCACGGTGAGTGGTGAGGAGATGCCTGATCTTCCAGTTAGTCAGAGTGCAGGTGACCTGGCAACTACTGCAGCAACCACATCTCCATCTCAAATGGATGTAACCATGCACATTCCTGAAGAAAAGTGTAGATCAGAGAAGAGTGTGGTGGAGGCGCAAGAAACAGCTGCTGTTGAGTTTAGTTCCTTAAGTCTAGATGATCCAGGACTGTGGACCCACTTGAACAGTAGCCTGAGGGACTTTCTTGTACTACATGGGCCACAGCAAGTGAAAAACTTGGTGTTCCCCAAAGACAATGAAAATAGAAGTTTCTATCCAACACATTACTGGCATGAAATCCCCAATGGTGACAAAGAAGAGAGGCCATGAATTATGTACTCAAAAACCCAGAATACTGCATACTGTTTTTGTTGCAAACTCTTCCAGGATAATGTTCCAGCCACATTGGGTTCTACAGGAACAAAGGACTGGAAAAATCTGGCTAGAAATCTGGCATGCAATGAGAAGGCAGCAAATCACCAGAGAGCATTCCATAGGTGGAAAGAGCTTGAGATGAGACTAAGGTTAAAGGCTTGATGATCAAGAGAAGATTGCATCAAAATCTCTTTACTGGCAAAATGTTCTGAAAAGGCTCATTGCCATTGTGAGAATGCTTGCTACCCAAAACCTAGCACTGCATGGCACTTCAGCTCAGCTGTATGTGCCAAACAATGGAAACTTCCTTAAAATTGTGGAGCTGATGGCTGAGTTTGATGCTATACTCCAGGAGCATCTAAGAAGAATAACCACACAAGAAATGTACACACACCACTACCTTGGAAAAACAATTCAAAATGAGATCATACAGTTACTGGGAACAAAAGTCAAACAGAAGATTGTGGCAGATCTGAAGTCAGCAAGATATTACTCTGTTATTCTGGACTGCACACCTGACATCAGCCATATGGAACAAATGACTTTAATGGTGCATTTTGTAACAGAACCCAGTGAAAATGTCCTTGCAATGGTGACTGTCAGAGAGCATTTTTTAGAATTTGTTGACATTAAGAACATAAGAATGGCCATACTGGGTCAGACCAAAGGTCCATCTAGCCCAGTATCCTGTCTACCGACAGTGGCCAATGCCAGGTGCCCCAGAGGGAGTGAACCTAACAGGTAATGATCAAGTGATCTCTCTCCTGCCATCCACCTCCACCCTCTGACAAACAGAGGCTAGGGACAACATTCCTTACCCATCCTGGCTAATAGCCACTAACAGACTTAACCTCCATGAATTTATCCAGTTCTCTTTTAAATGCGGTTATATCCTAGCCTTCACAACCTCCTCAGGCAAGGAGTTCCACAAGTTGACTGTGCGCTGTGTGAAGAACTTCCTTTTAAAACAGTAATGGTCTCAAGTTGCAGTGGGGGAGGTTTAGGTTGGATATTAGGAAAAACTTTTTCACTAGGACAGTGGTGAAGCACTGGAATGGGTTATCTAGGGAGGTGGTGGAATCTCCTTCCTTAGTGGTTTTTAAGATCAGGCTTGACAAAGCCCTGGCTGGGATGATTTAGTTGGGGATTGGTCGTGCTTTGAGCAGGGGGTTGGACTAGATGACCTCCTGAGGTCCCTTCCAACCCTGATATTCAATGATTCTGTAAATCAATGCTGCCTAAGTGGTTACCCCTTCATCGTCCAAGTATGAAGTATTAGAATGTTTTATTCATTAGTCTAGTACTTCACAGGTATTGAAATCAGGCTGACTTGACTATCGTTCCCCAGCAACTCCTTTTTGAAGATGGGCACTATTAACTCTACCCATTAATTTCATTTGGTGGCCCCTAGTTCTTGTATTATGGGAACAAGTAAATAAGGAAAGGTTATTTACTTTCTCCACATCACTCATGATTTTATATACCTCTATCATAGCCCACCTTAGTCTCCTTTTTTCCAAGCTGAAAAGTCCTAGCCTCTTTAATCTCTCCTCATATGGGACCCGTTCCAAACCCCTAATCATTTTAGTTGCCCCTCTCTGAATCTATTCTAATGCCAGTATATCTTTTTTGAGATGAGATCACCACAGCTGTACGCAGTATTTAAGATGTGGGCGTACCATGGATTTATATAAGGGCAATAAGATACTCTCCATCTTTTTCTATCCCCTTTTTAATGATTCCTAACATCCTGTTTGCTTTTTCAACCGCTGCTGCACACTGTGTGGAAGTCTTCAGAGAACTATCCACGATGACTCCAAGATCTTTTTCCTGATTCGTTGTAGCTAAATTAGCCCCCCATCATATTGTATGTATAGTTGGGGTTATTTTTTCCCAATGTGCATTACTCTACATTTATCCACATTCAATTTCATTTGCCATTTTGTTTCCCAATCACTTAGTTTTGTGAGATCTTTTTGAAGTTCTTCAAAGTTTGCTTTGGTCTTAACTATCTTGAGCTGTTTAGTGTCATCTGCAAACTTTGCCACCTCACTGTTTACCCCTTTCTCCAGATCATTTATGAATAAGTTGAATGGGATTGGTCCTAGGACTGACCCCTTGGGAAATACCATTAGTTACCCCTCTCCATTCTGAGAATTTACCATTTATTCCTACCCTTTGTTCCCTGTTTTTTAACCAGTTCTCAATCCATGAAAAGACCTTTCCTCTTATCCCATGACAACTTAATTTATGTAAGAGCATTCGGTGAGGGACCTTGTCAAAGGCTTTCTGGAAATCTAAGTACACTACGTCCACTGGATCCCCCTTGTCCACATGTTTGTTGACCCCTTCAAAGAACTCTAATAGATTAGTAAGACATGATTTCCCTTTACAGAAACCATGTTGACTTTTGCCCAAAATGTATGTTCTTCTATGTGTCTGACAATTTTATTCTTTACTATTGTTTCAACTAATTTGCCTGGTACTGACATTAGTCTGTAATTGCCAGGATCACCTCTAGAGCCCTTTTTAAATACTGGCGTTACATTAGGTATCTTCCAGTCATTGGGTACAGAAGCCGATTTACAGGACAGGTTACAAACCATAGTAACCATAGTAACCATAGTTCCGCAACTTCACATTTGAGTTCTTTCAGAACTCTTGGGTGAATGCCATCTGGTCCTGGTGACTTGTTACTGTTAAGTTTATCACTTAATTCCAAAATCTCCTCTAGTGACACCTCAATCTGTGACAATTCCTCAGATTTGTCACCTACAAAAGTCAGCTCAGGTTTGGGAATCTCCCTAACTTCCTCAGCCATGAAGACTGAAGCAAAGAAACCTCTATGGCGTCATTCTCAGAAATGCTCCCAGTTCCACGCACAGGGCCAGGTAGGTAGGCAGGCAGAGCTTCAGAGTCTCAATCATGGATGAGACGGTGTAGAGAGGAGGGGTTTAGATTCATTAGGAACTGGGGAAACTTTTGGGAGCCTATACAGGAGGCTCCACCTAAACCAAAGTGGAACCAGACTGCTGGCACTTAACATTAAAAAGGTTGCAGAGCAATTTTTAAACTAAGAGATGGGGGAAAGCCGACTGCTGCACGTGGATCGGACAGAGACTTGTCTTACGGGAGAGTCTATTGATAGAAAGAAAAGGAGTACTTGTGGCACCTTAGAGACTAACAAATTTATTAGAGCATAAGCTTTCGTGGGCTACAGCCCACTTTGTTAGTCTCTAAAGTCCACAAGTACTCCTGTTCTTTTTGCGGATACAGACTAACATGGCTGCTACTCTGAAACCTATTGATAGAAAGCGACAGAGTCCTGTGGCACCTTATAGACTAATAGACGTATTGGAGCATAAGCTTTCGTCACCCATGAAAGCTTATGCTCCAATACGTCTGTTAGTCTATAAGATGCCACAGGACTCTGTCGCTTTTTACAGATCCAGACTAACACGGCTATCCCTCTGATCTATTGATAGAGATTCTCTAGGTTTTAGGCAGGAGGAGAGGATGGAAGAGGATAATGTTAGGGGCCAGATCAGACGAGAAACATTCACATAAAGAATCGGACACATCAGAAAAGGGCAGACAAATATACAGTGACGAGTTTTTAAAGTGCTTGTACATAAATGCTAGAAGTCTAAATAATAAGATGGGTGAACTAGAGTGCCTTGTGTTAAAGGAAGATATTGATATAATAGGCATCACAGAAACCTGGTGGACTGAGGACAATCAGTGGGACACAATCATTCTGGGGTACAAAATATATTAGAAGGACAGAACAGGTCATGGGGGGGAGGGGGATGGCACTATATGTGAAAGAAAATGTAGAATCAAATGAAGTAAAAATCTTAAGTGAATCCACATGTTCCATAGAATCTCTATGGATAGTAATTTCATGCTCTAATAAGAATATAACATTAGGGATCTATTATTGACCACCTGACCAGGACAGTGATAGTGACGATGAAATGCCAAGGGAAATTAGAGAGGCTATCAAAATTAAGAACTCAGTAATTGGGGGGGATTTCAATTCTCCCCGTATTGACTGGGAGCATGTCACTTCAGGATGAAAAGCAGAGACAAAATTTCTCGATTCTTATAGATTCATAGATTCTAGGACTGGAAGGGACCTCGAGAGGTCATCGAGTCCAGTCCCCTGCCCTCATGGCAGGACCCAGTACTGTCTAGACCATCCCAGATAGACATTTATCTAACCTACTCTTAAATATCTCCAGAGATGGAGATTCCACAACCTCCCTAGGCAATTTATTCCAGTGTTTAGCCACCCTGACAGGAACTTTTTCCTAATGTCCAACCTAAACCTCCCGTGCTGCAGTTTAAGCCCATTGCTTCTTGTTCTATCCTTAGAGGCTAAGGTGAACAAGTTTTCTCCCTCCTCCTCCTTTTAGATACCTGAAAACTGCTATCATGTCCCCTCTCAGTCTTCTCTTTTCCAAACTAAACAAACCCAATTCTTTCAGCCTTCCTTCATAGGTCATGTTCTCTAGAACTTTAATCATTCTTCTTGCTCTTCTCTGGACCCTTTCCAATTTCTCCACATCTTTCTTGAAATGCGGTGCCCAGAACTGGACACAATACTCCAGTTGAGGCCTAACCAGCGCAGAGTAGAGCAGAAGAATGACTTCTCGTGTCTTGCTCACAACAGAACTCTTAATGCATCCCAGAATCATGCTTGCTTTTTTTTGCAACAGCATCACACTGTTGACTCATTTAGCTTGTGGTCCACTATAACCCCTAGATCCCTTTCTGCCGTACTCCTTCCTAGACAGTCTCTTCCCATTCTGTATGCGTGTAACTGATTGTTCCTTTCTAAATGGAGCACTTTGCATTTGTCTTTCTTAAACTTGATCCTGTTTACCTCAGACCATTTCTCCAATTTGTCCAGATCATTTTGAATTATGACCCTATCCTCCAAAGCAGTTGCAATCCCTCCCAGTTTGGTATCATCTGCAAACTTAATAAGTGTACATTCTATGCCAATATCTAAGTCATTGATGAAGATATTGAACAGAGCCGGTCCCAAAACAGACCCCTGCAGAACCCCACTTGTTATACCTTTCCAGCAGGATTGGGAACCATTAATAACTACTGAGTATGGTTATCCAGCCAGTTATGCACCCACGTTATAGTAGCCCCATCTAAGTTGTATTTGCCTAGTTTATTGATAAGAATATCATGCGAGACCGTATCAAATGCCAAAAGTCTAGGTATACCACATGCACCGCTTCTCCCTTATCCACAAGACTCGTTATCCTATCAAAGAAAGCTGTCAGATTGGTTTGACATGATTTGTTCTTTACAAATCCATGCTGGCTATTCCTTATCACCTTACCACCTTCCAAGTGTTTGCAGATGATTTCCTTAATTATTTGCTCCATTATCTTCCCAGGCAGAGACGTTAAACTAACTGGTCTGTAGTTTCCTGGGTTGTTTTTATTTTCCTTTTTATAGGTGGGCACTATATTTGCCCTTTTCCAGTCTTCTGGAATCTCTCCTGTCTCCCATGATTTTCCAAAGATAATAGCAAGAGGCTCAGATACCTCCTCTATTAGCTCCTTGAGTATTCTAGGATGCATTTCATCAGGCCCTGGTGACTTGCAGGCATCTAACTTTTCTAAGTGATTTTTAGGGTGTTCTTTTTTTATTTCATCTTCTAAACCTACCCCCTTCCCATTAGCATTCACTGTGTTAGGCATTCCTTCAGACTTCTCGGTGAAGACCAAAACAAAGAAGTCCTTAAGCATCTCTGTCATTTCCAAGTTTCCTGTTACTGTTTCTCCCTCTTCACTGAGCAGTGTGCCTACCCTGTCCTTAGTCTTCCTCTTGCTTCTAATGTATTGATAAAAAGTCTTCTTGTTTCCCTTTATTCCTGTAGCTAGTTTGAGCTCATTTTGTGCCTTTGCCTTTATAATCTTGCCCCTGTATTCCTGTGGTGTTTGCCTATATTCATCCTTTGTAATTTGTCCTAGTTTCCATTTTTTATATGACTCCTTTTTATTTTTTAGATCACGCAAGATCTCGTAGCTAAGCCAAGGTGGTCTTTTGCCACATTTTCTATCTTTCCTACCCAGCGGAATAGCTTGCTTTTGGGCCCTTAATAGTGTCCCTTAATATAATAATAAAAAAAAAAAATTAAATAAATAATGGAGATATCCTATCTCCTAGAATTGGAAGGGACCTTGAAAGGTCATCAAGTCCAGCCCCCTGCCTTCACTAGCAGGACCAAGTACTGATTTTGCCCCAGATCCCTAAAGTGGCCCCCTCACGGACTGAACTCACAACCCTGGGTTTAGCAGGCCAATGCTCAAACCACTGAGCTATCCCTCCCCCCTAATGATATGAATCATTAGGTCTAGGAATAAACGCACAATGTACTACATCAACAAACAGGGAGGAGCTCACTTCAGACAAACTCTGCGGGAAACTCTGTTACATAACTTGCATATAGAACAAATCTAGCCCATGACTATTCATTTATCTGCCCAAGGGTTGCCCTTTCATGCTCCAGAACCACACTGATGGTCCCTGAAAAAAAATCAAAGGTAAACTGGATATTTTGGAAGATGACCTTGTGGCAAACAGTACCCAAGGCTCTGCTCTCAGATGGTAATGGACTATCTCTAGGATTTTTCTTCTACTTTGGAGCAGGGTGACATTCTAAGCTTCCTCTGACAACGCTCCTGATTTCCACATATCTAGAAGACAAGACAGGGCTAGAGTCATCTTAGTGGCTACAACATGAGCCAGACTCATCTGCTGGATATATCTCAAATCTTCTCTCCATCTACTGCTTTCTCCAAAACTGCTAACTCAAGAAAAGGCAAAATCCAATATCTCAACCCAGAATATGATAGCATGGATTGTGGGACTTTAACTGTGTAAGATTTAAAAGTTTTGTTCAAGTACAGGAGATACTACAGCAGTCCAGAAAGTCATTCATTCTATGAAGTTACTCTCACAAGTGGAAGAGATTCTGCATTTGGGTGGCAATAATTTTGGAGAATCCCTGCACCTAAAGTCTGAGTCTTTGAGAACAAAGAGGTTCTTGAAGTGTTAATGTTCTAGTTAAGTATTTTTTCACTAAAAACTTACAAGTCTCTCTGTGGGATTTATATCTGGTGCTCATTAAACTGATAGAGGAACCATCTTATCCTCCGGAAAGGTGCTCATTATTCCAGGTATCCATAAAAAAATTCATATTTTTAAATAGTGAAGGCAAATTAACCATTAGAAAATCTCACATATGGATGTGGTGGATTCTCCATCACTTGAAGTTTTTACATCTCAGAAGACTGGATATCTTTCTAAAAGATATATTATAGCTCAAACAGATGTCACAGTTTTGCAGCAGAAACCACTAGATAAAATTCTCTCAGTACACTACTGCCCTCTGCGCCTTTGATCAGAGATTTCTCATAGTAGTGTCCTTTCCGTCCACACATGCATATTAGTCAGTCTAGCGCCCCTAGCTGTTACATGGCATTGCACAGATGGACCACCTTCAGTTCCTTCTCCACTGCAAAGCCCCACAACAGAGAACTCTGAAGCAAAGAGGAAGGACTCCAGGTAGTGGAGCACCCATAGGGGGACATATCTTGAAGAACCACAGTTACTTAGCAGGGTAAGTAGCCATTTCTTCTTTGGGTGGTGTCCCTATGGGGGTTCCACTCTAGGCGACTATAGAGCAGTGCCCTCTAAGGTGGAGTGGGTGTTTGGAGATGAAACCAGTATGGAGACAAATAATCATAGAATAAACAGGGTTGGAAGGGACCTCAGGAGGTCATCTAGTCCAACCCCCTGCTCAAAGCAGGACCAATCCCCAACTAAATCATCCCAGCCAGGGCTTTGTCAAGCCTGACCTTAAAAACCTCTAAGGAAGGCAATTCCACCACCTCCCTAGGTAACCCATTCCAGTGCTTCACCACCCTCCTAGTGAAAAAGTTTTTCCTAATATCCAACCTAAACCTTCCCCACTGCAACTTGAGACCATTACTCCTTGTTCTGTCATCTGCCACCACTGAGAATAGTCTAAATCCATCCTCTTTGGAACCCCCTTTCGGGTAGCTGAAAGCAGCTATCAAATCCCCCTTCATTCTTCTCTTCTGCAGACTAAACAATCCCAGTTCCTTCAGCCTGTCCTCATAAGACATGTGCTCCAGCCCCCTAATCATTTTTGTTGCCCTCCGCTGGACTCTTTCCAATTTGTCCACATCCTTCTTGTAGTGTGGGGCCCAAAACTGGACAGTACTCCAGATGAGGCCTCACCAATGTCCAATAGAGGGGAATGATCACATCCCTCAATCTGCTGGCAATGCCCCTACTTATAGCGCCCAAAATGCCGTTAGTCTTCTTGGCAACAAGGGCACACTGTTGACTCATATCCAGCTTCTCGTCCACTGTAACCCCTAGGTCCTTTTCTGCAGAACTGCTGCCTAGCCGTTCGGTCCCTAGTCTGTAGCAGTGCATGGGATTCTTCCGTCTTAAGAGCAGGACTCTGCACTTGTCCTTGTTGAACCTCATCAGGTTTCTTTTGGCCCAATTATCTTATTTGTCTAGGTCCCTCTGTATCCTATCCCTACCCTACAGCGGATCTACCACTCCTCCCAGTTTAGTGTCATCTGAGAATGCAGTCCACGCCATCCTCCAGATCATTAATGAAGATATTGAACGAACCCGGCCCCCGGACAGACCCTTGGGGCACTCCGCTTGATACCGGCTGCCAACTAGACATGGAGCCATTGATCATTACCCGTTGAGCCTAACAATCTAGCCAGCTTTCTATCCACCTTATAGTCCATTCATCCAGCCCATACTACTTTAACTTGCTGGCAAGAATACTGTCATTCGGGACCTCCCCCGATTGCCATGAGTTTTCAAAGATAACGGCCAATGGCTCTGCAATCACACCCGCCAACTCCTTTAGCACCGACCTCATGGACTTGTGCTCATCCAGCTTTACTAAATAGTCCTGAATCACTTCTTCTCCACAGAGGGCTGGTCACCTCCTCCCCATGCTGTGCTGCCCTGTGCAGCCGTCTGGGAGCTGACCTTGTTCGTGAAGAAAGAGGCAAAAAAAGCATTGAGTACATTAGCTTTTTCCACATCCTCTGTCACTAGGTTGTCTCCCTCATTCAGTAAGGGGTCCACACTTTCCTTGACCACCTTCTTGTTGCTAACATACCTGAAGAAACCCTTTACTAAGAACAAATCATGCAAAACCAGTTTGATTTTGTTCTTTGACAGGGTAACTGGTTTGATGTATGAGGGAGTGTGGTGGACAAAATATACCTTAACTTCAGCAAAGCTTTTGACATAGTCCCACGAGACATTCTAATCCAGGGGTGGACAAACTCTTTGGCCTGATGGCCACAACAGGTTTTCAAAATTGCATGGAGAGCCAGCTGGGGAGGCATGGCCCTCGCCCCCTATCCTACTCCCCCACCACACACTTCTTGCCTCCAGATGACCCACCCGGGACTCCTGCCCCATCCGACCCCCCTGTTCCCTGACGCCCCCACCCATCCATCCCTCCCTCCCTGTCCTCTGACCGCTCTTGGACCCCCACCCGACTGCCCCCCGCCACCCCATCCAACCCCCCCTCCTTCCTGACTGCCCCTGCCCCCATTCAACCCCTCTGTTCCCCCACCCTCTGACTGCCCCGCCCCCTATCCACACCCCCGCCCCCTGACCACCACCCCGAACTCCCCTGCCCTCTATCCAAGCCCCCTGCTCCCTGCCCCCTTGCCGCGCTGCCTGGAGCACCAGTGGCTGGCGGTGCTACAGCCATGCTGCCCAGAGCACCAGGACAGGCAGCCCTGCTGCCTGGCTGGAGCCAGCCACGCCACCGCGCAGCACAGAGCACCGGGTTGGGCAGCGCAGCTGCAGAGCGCGGCCTGGAAAGAGCTTGCAGCCCCGCTGCCAGGAGCATTGCACCAGTGGCACAGTGAGCTGAAGCTGCAGGGGAGGAACCAGGGGCTAGCCTCCCAGGCCAAGAGCTCAGGGACCAGGCAAGAGGGTCCTGTGGACCGGATGTGGCCCGTGGGCCGTAGTTTGCCCACCTCTGTTCTAATTGGCAAGTTGGAGAAACGCAGGCTTGGCCAAACTACCATTAAGTGAATACATAATTGGCTAAACAACCACAAAGAAAGAGTAACTATTAATGGAATGATGTGGGATTGGAGGGAGGTCTCAAGTGGGGAATCCACAGGGATCTGTTCTGGAATTGTTTAACATCTTTATTAATGAACTTGATGTAGGAATAGAAAGCATACTGATCAAGTTTGCAGATGACAAAACTAGGGGGTTGCCAACATCTTGGAGGAGAGAACTAAAATTCAGAGGGACCTTGATAGATTGGAGGACTAGGCTATAGATAACAAAATGAAATTCAACAAAGACAAATGTAAGGCGCTACAATTAGGGAAGAAAAACCAAATGCACAAATACAAAATGGGGAATAACTAGCTTTGGCAGTAGCCCTGCTGAGAAGGATCTGGGAGTTATGGTGGATCACAACCTCAAAATGAGTCAGCAATGTGATGCTGTTGCAAACAAAGCAAATGCAATTTTAGGCTGCATTAACAGAGGCATAGCATGCAAGCCATGGGAGGAGATAGTACTGCTCTGCTCGATTGGAAAAAGGCAAATATAGTGCCCATATTTTAAAAAGGGAAGAAAGAGAACCCAGGGAACTACAGACCCGTCAACCTCACTTCAGTCCCCGACAAAATCATGGAGCAGGCCCTCAAGGAATCCATTCTGAAGCACTTGGAGGAGAGGAAGGTGATCAGGAACAGTCAACATGGATTCACCAAGGGCACGTCATGCCTAACCAACCTGATTGCCTCCTATGACGAGAACTGCCTCTGTGGATAGATCTTGACTTTAGCAAAGCTTTTGATACGGTCTCCCACAGTATTCTTGTCAGCAAGTTAAAAAAATATGTATTGGATGAATGGATTATAAGGCAGATAGAAAGCTGGCTAGATTGTCGGGCTCAACAGGTAGCGATCAAATGCTCGATGTCTAGTTGGCAGCTGGTATCAAGCGGAGTGCTCCACAGGTGGGTTCTGAGGACAGTTTTGTTCAATAGCTTTATTAATTATCTGGATGATGGGATGAATTGCACCCTCAGCAAGTTTGCAGATGACACTAAGCTGGGTGAGAAGTAGATACGCTGGAGTGTAGGGATAGGCTCCAGAGTGACCTAGACAAATTGGAGGATTGGGCCAAAAGAAATCTGATGAGGTTCAACAAGGACAAGTGCAGAGTCCTGCACTTAGGAAGGAAGAATCCTATACACCACTACAGGCTGGGGACCAACTAGCTAAGCAGCAGTTCTGCAGAAAAGGACCTGGGGATTACAGTGGATGAAAAGCTGGATATGAGTCAGCAGTGTGCCCTTGTTGTCAAAAAGGCCAACGGCATATTGGGCTGTATCAGTAGTATTGCCAGCAGATTGCGGGAAGTGATTATTCCCCTCTATTCGGCATTGGTGAGGCCACATCTGGAGTATTGCGTCCAGTTTTGGTCCCCCCACTACAGAAGGGATGTGGACAAATTGGAGAGAGTCCAGCGGAGGGCAAAGAAAATGATTAGGGGGCTGGTACCCATGACTTATAAGGAGAGGCTGAGGGAACTGGGCTTATTTAGTCTGCCAAAGAGAAGAGTGAGGGGGGATTTGATAGCAGCCTTCAACTACCTGAAGGGGGGTTCCAAAGAGAATGGAGCTAGGCTGTTCTCAGTGGTGGTAGATGACAGAACAAGAAGCAATGGTCTCAAGTTGCAGTGGGGGAGGTCTACGTTGGATATTAGGAAAAACTTTTTCACTAGGAGGGTGGTGAAGCACTGGAATGGGTTACCTGTGGAGATGATCTCCAAAACCCACTTGTCCGTAGTGACTGACTCCCAGGCTTGCCTGAAGCGGTATAGGTGGTCGCCAAAGGAAGGAAGACTGGTAAATCGGTGCAGCTGAAGAGCATGAGGATGGCAAGTCAAACCTTGACCAACCCATCAAAATTGCTGCTTGGAGGTGGATAGGTGCAAGGCGGGAGGCTAAGAGGATGGTTTCCTTCTCTGAAATCTCTGGTCTTCTCTGATGTGGTTCATATGACCTCTGGGAGATAAGGAATTGGAGGGGGTGGGATCTCTGGTCTGTTTCCACACTTGCTGAGTTTTCTCTTGTAGGTCAGAGTTTAGATATCAAAAAAACATAAGGTCACTCTAGAGCCTTTCAATGTTTGCAGAGACTCGTCTGTGCTATTTGCGAGCAACTTTGACCCATCCTCTACTGTACTCAGAGAAGGTCTTCTACTGTATTCTGGACCTCCTTTGGGAATCCAGAGAGCTAAAGTCAGGAGGCTCTCATCACCTCCGTTGCAGCAACTGAACAGGCAGCAGTATCAGTCGTGTCAAGGGATTTATTTGGGCATTAGCTTTCGCGGGTTAAAACCTCATTTCTTCAGATGCATGGAGTGAAAATTACAGATGCAGGCATTATATAATGACACATGAAGAGAAGGGAGTTTCCTTACTAAGCATATTAATTCAGAACTTTGTGCAATTCATTTAAATTACAATACAGAACTGTATTTCCTGCACTTGTCAGAAGCAGTACAAAGGCTTGGGGGAGTCAGGGTAATGGAGGAGCTGAGGGAGAGGGAAGGAGCAAAGGAGTGATCCTGGAGGGTGTTGGGTGTGAGGTTTTTCTGGCAGGTGGGAGGGATTGTTAGGATATTGGGAAGCCTCCCCCATGCAGACCCTGGCTGTCCCCAAGCCTCTCCCTTCAGTCAGGTATGTCTGCCCGTCCCCACACCCCCCTTCCCCATCCTCAATGCTATCACCCCACTAGCTCCTGAGTCCATGCACCTGTGTGTCGTCCCCCCCATTAGCCATTCTGAACCCCAGTCTGACACCCCACCAGCAGCCCTGTATGCTCTACTCTTTCCTAACATGGCTCCGTGGGCAGGGTGCTGTGATGAACTTCTACTCCTGGGGGAAATTCTGCAGCACTGGGCATAGAATTTTGTATTTTCCCGCATAAAATACATTTTGCCTAAGCAGTGCTGCAGTTCAACCTTTTGCCCACCAGAGGTTGTTGTAGCACTAGAACAGCCAGCCTGAATGCAGCTGGCTGGCAGGCAAAAGGCAGAACTGCAGCAATTAAGCAAAATGTTTTTTTATGCAGGAAAATACAAAATTACATAGGAGAGGAATTCTGCACATCCGCAGATGCACAGAATTTCCCCAGGAGTAGGAAATGAAAAGGAGATGTTGGCCATGGGGGGAGATCCCTTCATCAGCTCTAGTTTCCCTTGTCTTGAAAGATTCCTCTGGAGCATCAGGTCTCTGGAGGGAGTAGGTGATGCTGGTTACTCCTCTCTATGGTGGGGGGCACTTGACGTTCTGGAAAATTATTGGCTGCCTAGGGAGGAGGTGCATACCGTATAGGAGGCAGCACCCAAGTGCGCTCATACCAGCAAGGGTTTGGTGGTAATCGTGGGCAATGAACAGTTGCTCCTTCACAGGAGGATTCTGGGAAGGGACCTCCGTAGGAGTGAGGAGGAGACCCCAGAAGTGACACTTGAATCCTCTTCCTCATGTTCGCTCAGGAAAGGTGGGGCACCTGGAAAAATCTAAGGTGAACGGTGATTGGTACAAAGGCTGAAGTCTGCACTGAGGTAGCCATGGATAAGGCCGCAGGCTTTGGGTGCTTAGAGGGAAGCATGATTGCTGATGGCACCAAAATGTGGTTGGAGCCCAAGTGGGCTTCTTTGGTACAGAGGAAGCATAGAATTGGCTGGGCTCGGGGGGGGGGGGGGGGGAGGTTAGAGTGTCTGGTGGCCTTGCAGCTTGCATCTGGGAGGGAAGGTGGTGTGAGTGTGTGGCCCCCCCAGCTGGGCTCTGGGGGGATAGGAGGCAGAGAAACAGAAACTGGGTTGTTGTAGGGGTTTCTTTAATTCTCCTCTTAGGGGAAATTGTGTGTGTGTGAGAGAGAGAGAAAGAGATACATGCTGAGAGGTATTTTGAAATAAAATTACCAAAATAATTGAAACTGGCATGATTAGAGAGTCTTATTTTGACAAAATTCGCATAATTTTGCAGTAGTGTGCAGAATTTTTATTTTGACCCAGAATTCCCCCATGAGTAAGCTTCTATCTATAGAAAACTAACGCTAACATTACTACTACTATCATTATGAGAGGAAAAATAGAGTTAAGGAAATCTCAGCAGTACAACTGCGAGAGCTCTGTCTCAGGCCGAGGCAGTTGAGAAGAAATTGAGGGCGGTTCACCTGTGCAAAGCTATATAAAACAGCTGGGGGCACGAGACTGACTAACACACATGAGTAGGCCAAACAGACACTGCTATGAGATATCTCCAATCAAAGGCACAGGAGGTGCTAGCACACCTAGAGCGGAGCATCCAGAAGGACACTACTCAAAGAACTACAAGCTGTTATGGCTGACCCCACAATCCTCTCTCCCAAATTGTTATTCCACATGGTTGTCAGACATCTCCACCCCAATTCCTTCTTATAGTCATCTTGGAATTTTACTGTAACCAGACCATTAGCTTCTGGAGTTTTTCTCAGATTCTCATTCACATCAAGGCTCTGCCCTTGGGTAGGGCAATGTGCTATTAGCTAGAGAGATGTAAGGTATTTAAGAAAAATAGACTGTTTAAATGAATATGAGGACCACTTTAAAAGAATTGCAGCACTTCCTGTTTCTACCCAAACAGATCAGACTTTGAACAGAGATCTGCTACACCTTAGCCAAGGTTCCTGGACCATAACTATGGGTTTATTCAGCAGGAGTCTGAGCAGCTTCTCTGCACTGCTTCTGCCACTTTCCCACTTAGTTATGTAAGGGTGCACTTCTACCTGAATTAGACATGCAGATCTGATGTTAGGATTGGGAAAGTATTTTTGAATCACTGTTCAGTTAAGAATCCCAGCATTCTGGGGACTGTAATGCTTTCCAAATTTTCATCAGTGGGAATGTGTCACCTGAAAGAAAAAGAGGTTTCTTACAATAACTGAGTTCTTCAGGGGTGTTGCCACTGCACATTCTCTCTATGCAACCCACTTTCACTTGTTCCATATAGACCTATCAATCTACCTTTGGCTCTGGGGTTCAATGGAAGAAACTGAAGCACTTGAGTTACATGCCTCTTATAACCTTGGTCCCCAAATGTTCAGTGCCAAGAACCAGGTACCTGTGCAGTTTATCCAATATTTCTGTGATCCTATGGTGCTGGTCATGAATCCTAATAATATGAATGTGCAGAAGCAACAACCCCAAGAACTCCAGTTAGTTACCCATAGATAACCTCTTTTTCATAGAACGTATATTTTTATGAACTGAACCAATTTATTCTTGTTAGTAGCTCAGCTACTTGGCTTTTTACTGCCTCTAGAATTCTCAAATGAATATCATCAAGTTCCGGAGATTTAATTTCTCAAGAGGTACCATAATCTCTTTTTCAATACCTATCTGACAATGCCTCACCCTGACAGATTGAAAAAAAGTGTGATTTCAGATAGGTCACTTTAGCGCTCCTTAACACAACAATGATGAACAGTTTGCATATACTGTAATTTAACATCCGGTTTTCGTCTAGTCATCACTTTCTATATTTTTTATATGAAAAAGTGGCATTTAAAATTAACGTTAAACTGTTTGTTGCACTTTTCATAAACCATACGTGAGAAAAAAAAAATATATATATATATACACATATATTACTTACCAAGAGCAATACACGGTTGCAGTTTGAAGTTGCTGGGTAAGGTATGTTGTACAAAGAATAAACGCAGTGTTATCTTGCCCCTCAGATTCCAAATTACATATGATCTCTAGTACTTCTTTGCAATCCACTTTTGCAATCTAACAAAAACAATGTTATCATGTCAAAAAGAATAAATGTAGTTTCTTCAGGAATATTTTTTTTGCAAAATCTTCTAAATGATGTATGTTAACAGACTGTATTTAACATTAGTTAATTTTTCTACTTGCAAATATTCCTGGCTTCTTTAAGACATGTGAAATTCAAGGTTTAAGGAAAACCAGGAATACTCCTGGAATAAGCCAGTCTCATAACCTTTCTTCCTCTCTTTTATGTTCTCCAATGGTCATCTGTTTATCCTTCCCAACATTTCCTGATATTTTAATTCTCTTTAATAGATTTTGGCAAGATGCCCTTTGTTGCACTACTGCCAATGGGTTTAAGCTAAAGTACCACTTCAGTTGTGTACCAGACATGCCAAGCCCACGTGGGGGGGGAGATGCAGAAATTGGGCTTGTTTTTGGCTTAATTGGCTTGTGAGTTGCTTGTTGGCTAGTAGCTTGTTGCTTTTTTTTTTTTTTTTTTTTTTTTTTTTTTTTTTTTTAAATCAGCTCCCGGCAAGCAGGGGCAAAAAGGGGAGAGAGTCAGGGGTGCACAGCGGGCCTACCACAGTCCCACACTGCACGACAGAGGGATCTAATCACATAAGAGTGATGGGGTTCTTAGGGATTGGCTTGTTTTTGCCTTGGTTTGAAATGGAATTAGCTTGATTTTTGGCTTATTGTGAAAGCTGGGGTGCTTATTTACTGTGTGAAAGTTGGCAACTGTGTTGTATACATTTCTTTTAATTTTACAATTAAAAAACAATAACACCCTATTTAAGATCTACCAACAATCTAGGTAGTTAGATGTTTCAAATGTTTTAAAATGAGCACTAGTGAAATAGCTTCAATACTGCCTATTAATCACGAATATTAGTCTTCTGACACAAACACTACAGAATCATAGAAATGCAGGACTGGAGGGGACCTTGAGAGGTCATCTAGTCCTGTCCCCTACACTTAAGGTAGGACTATGTCTTGACAGGTGTTTATCTAATCTGTTCTTAAATACCTCCAATGATAGAGATTCCACAACCTTCCTAGGCAATTTGTTCCACAGCTTAACTACCCTGACAGTTAGGGATTTTTTCTGATGTCCAGCCTAAACTTCCTTTGTTGCAATTTAAGCCCACTGCATCTTGTTTTATCCTCAGAGGTTAATGAGAACAATTTTTCCTCCCTCCTCCTTGTAACAACCTTTTATATACTTGAAAAATGTTACGTCCCCCTCAGTCTTTTATTTGCCAGACTAAACAAACCCAGTTTTTTCAATCTTTCCTCAAAGGTCATGTTTCCTAGACCTTTAATCATTTTTGTTGCGCTTCTCTGGATTTTCTCCAATTTGTCCACCTCTTTCCTCAAATGTGGCACTCAGAACTGGATACAATACTCCAGTTGAGGCTTTATCAGCGCAGAGTAGAATGGAAGAACAACATCTCCTGTCCTGTTTACAACACTCCTGATGATACTTTTGCAACAGTGTTACACTTTGACTCATATTCAGCTTGTGATCTCAATGATCTGAATGATGGAATAGATTGCACCCTCAGCAAGTTTGTGGATGACACTAAGCTGGGGAAGAGGTAGATATGCTGGAGGGTAGGGATAGGCTCCAGAGTGACCTAGACAAATTGGAGGATTGGGCCAAAAGAAATCTGATGAGGTTCAACAAGGACAAGTGCAGAGTCCTGCACTTAGGAAGGAAGAATCCCATGCACCACTACACGCTGGGGACCGACTGGCTAAGCAGCAGTTCTGCAGAAAAGGACCTGGGGATTACAGTGGACGAGAAGCTGGATAGGAGTCAACAACGTGCTCTTGTTGCCAAGAATATGGGGCTGCATTAGTAGGAGCATTGCCAGCAAATCAAGGGAAGTGATTATTCCCCTCTATTCGGCACTGGTGAGGCCACATCTGGAGTATTGCGTCCAGTTTTGGGTCCCCCACTACAGAAAGGATGTGCATAAATTAGAGAGGGACCAGCATAGGGCAACAGAAATCCTTAGGGGGCTGAAGCATATGACTTATGAGGAGAGGCTGAGGGAACTGGGCTTATTTAGTCTGCAGAAGAGAAGAGTGAGGGGGGATTTGATAACAGTCTTCAACTACCTGAAGGGGGGTTCCAAAGAGAATGAAGCTAGGCTGTTCTCAGTGGTGGTAGATGACAGAACAAGAAGCAATGGTCTCAAGTTGCAGTGAGGGAAGTCTACATTGGATATTAGGAAAAACTATTTCACTAAGGTGGGTTACCTAGGGAGGTGGTGGAGGTTTTTAAGGCCCTGCTTGACAAAGCCCTGGCTGGGATGATTAAGTTGGGGTTGGTTCTGCATGGAGCAGGGGATTGGACTAGATGACTTCCTGAGATCTCTTCCAACCCTAATCTTCTATGATCCACTATATTCCCCAGATCCCTTTTCACAGTCCTTTCCCATTTTGTATGTGTGCAATTGACAGTCCATCCTGAGTGGAGTACTTTGCATTAGTCCTTATTGAATTTCACACTATTTGCTTCAGATGATTTCTCCAGTTTGTACAGCTCATTCTGAATTGTAATCCTATTCGCCACAGAATATCAGGGGTGAAAGGGACCTCAGGATGTCATCTAGTCCAACCCCCTGCTCAAAGCAGGACCAATCCCCAGACAGATTTTTGCCCCAAATCCGTAAACAGCCCCCTCAAGGACTGAACTCACAACCCTGGGTTTAGCAGGCCAATGGTCAAACCACTGAGCAAGCTATCCCACCCTCCAAAGCATTTGCAACCCCTCCCCACTTGGTACTGTCCGTAAACTTTATAAACGTACTCTCTATGCCATTATCTAAATCTGTGATGAAGATATTGAACAAAACTGGAAGCAGGTCCAATCCCTGTGGGACCCCACTCAATATACACTTCTAGCTTGACTGTGAACCATTATGGAGATGAATGTGGTAATTCAGAACTATTTTTTCTCTGCAGACTTGGGAAGACAGAACCACTTGGTTCAAATTACAGGATTTCTTCATAACCATAAGGACTAGCAATTTAAGAAGCGACTAAAACTTAACTGTGGGATGCCATTTTTTGGTGTCACAAAGAAACTGCACACTATTAGCAAAGATATTCTTCCCAAATCACCAGTACTGCAAAGTCAACCCAAATTTTGAGAGGTTTCAGAGTAGCAGCATATTAGTCTGTATCCGCAAAAAGAACAGGAGTACTTGTGGCACCTTAGAGACAAATTTATTTGAGCATTTATTTGAGCATAAGCTTATGCTCAAATAAATTTGTTAGTCTCTAAGGTGCCACAAGTACTCCTGTTCTTTTTGAAAATTTTGAGAGTTAATGCTGCATTCTTTCTACCTTGTGAGTAATTGCTACAAATAAACATTCTCCGGAATAAATTACGCCCTCTGACATCTTTGAAAAATAGTTGTGCAGGACTGGACAATTCAATTGATAACTCAAGATGGAACAGAAGCCAGCTCCATCTCTCTAGCAGTAAAGTTTTTATTTGTTACTAAGTAAAAAATACACACCAACAGAGCAGTAAGGGATCATTTTTACTACAAAGTACTGCTGGTATGGTATACCTCCAAATACCAGTTTAATCTGACCCAAAATTATTAACCCAACCTAATAATTGCTTAATTTAGTGATCTGAGTGTGAGACTTAACACATGCAAGGATTTGTGGAACTGTTTGTACAGAACACTATAGAACAAACAATATACCAGAAACAACCTACCACAATCCTATCTCTGCCCCAGTAGGAATGCCAGCCTGCTAGCACACCCTTCCCCAAACATGAGCAATTTACATTTTCAAAAACTTACAGTCTCAATTGGATGAGTATTACAGCGGTGACTGATCATTTGTATCAATAGGGAAGCAGTTATTGAATTAGATATTCACATACAACTTCTAGTGCAAGATGCTTTTTGTTTACATTCTGACCCAAATTCTCTTTCTGTTGCAAGCACTTTGTTCCACTCAGGACTTCAGTGAGACTACTCATACTTAAAGTCACACATGGAAGTAAGAATCTTCCTGAAAATAGTAGAATATTCTAAAGTTTACACTAGGAGTGTTTCCCAAAGTCGGTGGAGCTAGAACTAGGCAACAATATATGGAAGAGGTACAAATTAATATGGGCAAGCCTTTAAAAACAAATGGCAGGGTGAGAAAGGAGGTGAAATTGATTTCTCCCCCAAAGTTTAGGGAGCACTGCCCTGTGATTTGGCTCAACTGTTGCTCCTTCCAGGGCTTCCTCTGGAGGACAGACCCATAGGGAGCACCATGAGAATGGGCAAGGGATTGCAGGAAGAGACAATTATCTCATGGTTAAGGCAGCTGAGTACCACCTTGGAGAACTGGATTCTATCCCTGCCTGTGCCACACATTTGGTATGTGATGCTGGTCATGTCACTTAAATCAAAGCCTTGTCGACAATACAAATTCTTTCCTGGTATATCTATCCCAGAAGAGCCCCTAGTGTAGATTAAGTATTTGTCAATAGGAATTTTTCTGCCCAGATTGTACCACCAACTCCACAAACATTAGCTATGCTGACAGAAGTTATGTCTACACTAGGGTTTTTGCAGTCATAGCTATGTCAGCTAGGGTGTGTTTTTTTTCCACACCCATGACCGACATAGCTATGCCAACGTAACTTTGTAGTACAGACCGGGCTCAAACTTTTCACAGGGGGTCATTAATGGTCCCTCTCACTATCGGGATGGCTGAGTTGAAACTGGGGGTCTGATTTTTGTAAATGGTGAATGCGCACACAGCTGCAACTGAAGTCAATGGAAGCTGTGCTTTATATGTTCAAAGTACTATCAATAGGAAAAAGTTAAGTTAATGTAGACTTAAGGTTGCTTGATGGTATTATCATCCTGTACAGAGCACTGAGTTAAGGAAAAGAAAAAAAAAAAAAAATCAAGCTTCTGATAACCAGGAAATACAGAGTTAAGACTGGCCATGCAACCTTAACTCTCCTCTTCTTCAGGAGTGCCCCAATATGCCCTAACACCAGACATACCTTAACCTTGCCAGCCCCAGTTTCTGAAATGTACAAGGAAGAGCCTCCTTTTACAACCCATTCATTCTCATCCACAGGATTCCATCTAACATTACACTGGTCTACAATTTTTGAGAAGTCGTCTGCTTCAGAGATAAAATGTGCTATTATGTATTTTGGATGTGCTGAATTCAAATATGACAATTAAAACAACTGATTGGCTACTGTTTCTAAGATATTTAAGTTTACACATTTTATGTCTATTTATATTGTGTAGATAGAGTTTTAACCATAAATTGTAAGTCTAGGTCTTTTCATGTGTTTATGGTTGCTTTACATGATAATATTTCACCTGTCCTGTTTATGTAACACTTTAAAAATCAGCAAAAGGGTTATATAAATAAAATTTATTACGAAACAAAAAGGCAAAAAACTATTACGTACATAGTTTAGTCCTATTCAGTGTCTACTCGGCGCTTCTTGACTTGTCTCTTGTATTCATTAAATGGAGCATCTCTTGTCACTAACCAGCAATAGTCTGCAAGCATTGATGGGCTCCATTTGCCCTGATAGCGTTTCTCCATTGTTGCAATGTCCTGGTGAAATCGCTCGCCGTGCTCGTTCACTGCTCCGCAGTCCGGTGGGAAAAAAAAATCTAGATGAGTGTGCAAAAAAATCTCTCTTTAGTGACATGTTGCAACCAAGGCTTTTGTATGCCTGGAGAAGGTTTTCCACCAACAACTTGTAGTTGTCTGCCTTGTTGTTTCCGAGAAAATTTATTGCCACTAACTGGAAGGCTTTCCATGCCGTTGTTTCATGTCATAGATTTCCTTCATATGGACTGTATGACCAACTGGATTTGATGGCAAAACATTGCCATTATGCAGTAAAACAGCTTTAAGACTCGTCTTCGATGAATCAATGAACAGTCTCCACTCATCTGGATCGTGAACGATGTTGAGGGCTGCCATCACACCATCGATGTTGTTGCAGGCTACAAGATCACCTTCCATGAAGAAGAATGGGACAAGATCCTTTTGACGGTCACGGAACATGGAAACCCTAACATCACCTGCCAGGAGATTCCACTGCTGTAGTCTGGAGCCCAACAACTCTGCCTTACTCTTGGGTAGTTCCAAATCCCTGACAAGGTCATTCAGTTCACCTTGTGTTATGAGGTGTGGTTCAGAGGAGGAGGATGGGAGAAAATGTGGGTCCTGTGACATTGATGGTTCAGGACCAGAAGTTTCATCCTCTTCCTCGTCTGACTCAAGTGAGAATGATTCTGGTGCATCAGGAATCGGCAGTCCTTCTCCGTGGGGTACTGGGCGTATAACTGATGGAATGTTTGGATAATGCACAGTCCACTTTTTCTTCTTTGACACACCTTTCCCAACTGGAGGCACCATGCAGAAGTAACAATTGCTGGTTGGCTCTCTCCAAATCATTGGCACTGCAAAAGGCATAGGATTCCCTTTTCCTGTTCAACCACTGGCGAAGATTTGTTGCACAAGTGTTGCAGCATATGTGTGGGGCCCACCTCTTGTCCTGATCTCCAATTTTGCAGCCAAAATAAAGGTGATAGGCTTTCTTAACCATACTGGTTATACTGCGCTTTTGTGATGCAAAAGTGACTTCACCACAAACATAGCAGAAGTTATCTGCACTGTTCACACAAGTACGAGGCATCTCTGCTCACTTTGGCTAAACAGAAATGTGTCCCTTTGCAAAAATCGAACACTGACAAATAAGAGAGCACAACACTGTATGATTTCTAGAGCTGATATAGGGCAATTTGTTCAGCAGAGTGATGTAAGCTTCGTTATGATTGCATCATCCATGACTTCTAGGAATAACAGGATGCAATTCATATCATGTATGACGCAATACCAGCTTCAGATTGCATCATTCATTGTTTTGCCTAAAAAACAAGTACTGTCCAAACCCAATCATAGATTTATTCATAGTTCCAGTCAAAGATGTATTTTAGTCATTTCTGGTTTAAATTGAGATCCCTTCCCTTTATAACTCACTTATCCTCCGCCATTCCCAAGTCAAGGGTCGTATATACTGACCCAATAGCATATCTTGAAAACTAGAGCCAATCAACAATTTTAAGCATCATTTTTGTTCTCCGTGACCCAGAATTAGTAAAGTTTGACTACATTTATTTCAGAAGCATTTTGGCTGTAGAGCAGTGTTATTAAAGGACAAACAACAACAAAAAAGGCTGCACACATCACCTTCCCTCTACCCTCTGAGAAATGCCTCAGTTTGCACGTAGCACATTCTCACAGTGGCCTTTGGCACAGTAAGATTTAGGAGGTTCCAGATCCTAGAATAAACTCACACACCTAGCCTACTCCCAGGAAAGAATACTAAGCACGTACAATTTAAGAACCACTTCTCAGCCTTTTACAACTCCCTTACACTCACTCCCAGGATACAATCTCACTTTCACTTAACCAGCATTAAACAATTAGAATCCTCTCATATTCCACCTCACTGCTGACAATATCCTTTACAGTAACAGCACTATGCCTTGCTATTGACATAACCTACAAAATTCTGAATAGAAGTAATGGTCTACTGCATCCTGAACGTACACGTGTACTGCTTCCCTTTTCACATACAAATGAGGGGGAAAACATAGATCTCATATAAATCACAGCCCTGTCTCATACCTCATAGTAATCCACACATCCTCCTACCACAAACACACCTTTACCAAGCAGGCTCAACTACCGCCTGCACCATTTAGTGTACACTTAAACACACTGACTACAGCTGGAGTATCCAAATAATTACCATTGGCTACTGCCATCTCCAGGGGATCAGAGGGAAGGTGGCATGGGCAACCTTTTTCCCCTCTTCTCCTTTTTGTCCTTTAAAAGTGTTAGATGAAATCTACGGGTGAGAGCGAATAGGTTGTAAGAGGAGGTGAAGAGCTTGCCCATTTCAGCAACTGTGGAGTCAGTAGAGCAAAGGTATGTGTGATTGGCCACATAACATTAACTGGGCATTTCCTAGTTTTCAGAAGCTTGAGTTTTGCTCAACTCAATGTTTTGCAAGGAGATGACATATCAAACAACTTTAACTCTGCATGAATGTGTTTTTTTTGGCCAATTTCCCTAGTTTTTTTAATAGGAAAAAGATACATCGTTGGTAGGAGTTAGCAGTCATTTAAGGCAATTGTATGTATGATGCCCTGCAATTAACATACTGAGCCAACCATGCACTCTACTCCCCCATCCCCAGCTGCACCCCATCAACCCTGCTTCAGCTCATCTCCCAAGCCATGACCATAGCCCATTCAATGCATTTCCCCCTCCAATCTGGCTACCTCCCCATTACTGTACCGATGCCTCCCCACCACAAGAAGGGAAGACATCTCCCTGAAGCCTTCACTCCCTGGTACACAAACATTTCCATCACTGTTAATTCCCACTCCTGTAACACAACTCAATGTGTTGCCAACTCCACATAGCGGAAAGTCATCAGAGAAACTCTGAAAAGTCGTTAGATGTTACTATGTAACCTACATGAGGGAACATTTCAGACAGATGCAATAAGAAGTGTCCATCTCACGAGGGGAATCTCTTCCCCCGCCCTCCCCCAATGACCCTGGGGCACCCAGGGCAATATCCAAGTGAGGGAGTCTCTCCCTGGGGCCGGGGAGAGTGGTGAGGGAGCAGGGTCCCTGAGAGGGAGTCCCAGGGAGTGGGAGGGGGCGGGGAAGGCTATACTCACTGGAATACCACAGTACCCCGAGGCACCAGTTCTCCCAGGGTTTGGGAGGCAGTGGCTGAAACTCCATCTCCGCTGTGCACACCTGGCCAAGCCGCCCCCATTCAGCCTCCTCCCTCCCCACCTGATCATAGCCTTGACAAGTCTGACGGGGAGCGCGAAACGGAAAGTGCGTGGCGACTCAAGGGCAGGCCACATCTGCAGATCAATGTCTCTGGCTGCTGCTCCCCAGGCCTCCCCTAGCTTGGCAGGTTTGCTGTCTCCAGTCTGGACACCATCTCTTCCTCTTCCTCCCCCTGTTCCCACTCCCCAGGACTGAGGGCTGCCACCAGGATCATTTATTAAGAAAAGCATGGAATGGATTTTATTATGATTTTCTGACTATACAAATTGGTGACTTCTTTCTCTGAATATCACTGTAATCGGCAGTGAAAGTCAGATTTGTGGCTGGTCGCTTTGAACTTATTTCCTCGCTAGGGAAACCAAAAAGTCACTAAATCTAGTGACAAAAATCGCTACGTTGGCAACATTGGTGGTTTGGGTGCACTGGCAGAGCTGAAGGGTGTCATGCCTCCTTAGTTAAGCCAACAACCTCTCTCCCCTCCCCTACCACTCATCCCCATTTATCCTCCTTCCCATAACCCCTTCCACTCTCCCCCTGCTCCCCCACTCCTCCTCCTCTCCCAGGAAGCATTCACATATCTAATCCCCCACCACAAATATTTTGATTACATTCCCTCACAAAATAAAACTGGCACCCATGACTCAAATTTTCGCATCCCCAGTCACTCAATTCAAAACTCATTTTGTTTCAAATGGGGGTTTGTGATTAACTTATCCTAAATTAAGTTAATTGAATGGTAACTTCATAGCAAACACAAGGAGGTCTGATTAATTCAGTGATCAGTACCTCTCTGTTTAACAGTATGAGGCAGCAGAAGGAAACTTATTTTTGGGGGGTGGGGAGGGTGGACCTGTAATTTGGGAACTCCTCAGTCAAATGACCCCAAATATGAATCACTAACTCTAACTGGTGCCCTCATGAAGGGCACCAAATTTCAAAACAGTCAGATTAACCATTGGATTTTAGAGCATTTACAAGAGTAGAGCTTCAAAGCATATAAAATGGCAGGAATGGAAACCCTCTAGTTATGTTTCTGTATTGGCACAGCCACATTAAGAAAACATACATTCTCAGCTTGGGTCCCCCAAAGATTTAGTGATTGCCATGCACTACCTTGGATAAAACTCATATTGAGACCATTGTGACCCACATCATATCAATAGTTTGATCTTTACCTTTTACAAAAAACCTAAATGTCTTTCCCCCCAGGCTTCTCTCTCTCTGGAATCCTTGGCTCAAATGACTCAAAATTTGGGTCATGTAAATAACCTTACCCTGCACCCTTCTGAGGCACACCAAATTTCAAAGAAATCCAACTAAGCATGTGGACTGTAGAGAACTTAGGCACAAGCAACCTTAATTCTGGCATTTCCTGACTGAGTGCTTGTCTATGCAACCTTAATGTTCCTTTAACAGTTTTTGAGGTGCAATTTCCTAGATTTTAAAAAATGCAAACCAAAAAACATACGTGATATCTTGAGGCATCATACAGATACCCACATGGGTCATCAGCAGGACTGAAATCTTTGGTCTAACATACCTCCATCATCTGAATTGCTGGAGTAACTGATAGAAGTTATAGGCTTATTCTCTACGTGAACCAACACACGAGAGGATTGGGACATTTTGCCTGTGAGTTTCACAGGAATTTGCTAACAGTAGACTAATAGAGGAATGGTGAGACTCAGGAATATTGTGTTCCATCCCAGGCTCTTGAGGAGAGTGTTCTCTAGTGGGCACAGTCTTCTACCCATTCCCCTCAAGTGTGATCCCTCTTGCCTCCTCCCCTCCCACTTGGTTGTCCCAGACTTGTCTCATCCCCTCTGTGGCTTCTTGTCCCAGTCCCATTCCCAGTCTCCACTGCTCAAGCTTCTCTGATCCCAGTCTCCTTTTCCCATCCCATCCCAGTCTCTCCCCACCAATCCTGGCCTCCAGTTGCCCGAGCCCACCCATGTTTGCAGTCCCCATTAGCTCCCAGTCCCAATCTACCTTCCCCAAGCTCCTCAAATTTCAGTCCCTACTACCCCATGGCTTCTTGTCCCAATCTCTTTGCCCAGTTGCACCCAGTTGTGATAGATCTGAGTAGCTGTACCTTTATTCTCCCTCTATGATCCACCAAGGGCACCAACTCATGCTTCCAGCTCCCTGGACATCACCTCAAGTGGACACACGTCTCTCCCCCTTGATTCGTTTTTTTTCCAGGCTGCACTTTCTTGCCTACACTGAGAATTCCCCAGCAGGCCAGACTGCCTAAGCAGGCTTGCTTTGCTTTCTCCTCAGAAGCTATAAACAGTGTAATTGCCCATAGGTATAAATTACCACACAGCCCTTTCTAAGCAATCACGTTTATTCTTCAAGTAAAATCATTACAGAAAAAACATTAAAACAATTAAAAAAAACACTACACGCATGCTAATAAGCTTATCTGAGATCACCCCAACTCCAACAAGGGCTCTGACAGGTGATCTGTTCTTCAAACTCCATCGAGAGGGTTTTTTTTGTGGTCACAAGTTCACAACACCTGCTAGCTTAGAACAAGCATCCCCATGAATAAGTCAAGTTCTTCCAACCCTTCCCCCAAAGGAGTGGGGTTTCTCTCGGACAGAACGTCCCGTCCATTTGCTGGATCAAAAAGTAGGCCCTTGGCCCATTTAAATTCAGGCTATTAAAGAGAGGATTTCCCGATAGTCTGTTGGTTCTCTGGAGAGTCCAGTTTGAACGAGTACATCCAAGCCTCTCCAGGTGCAGATTGCTCTCTGGAGTATTATAATCTGAATGAATTTGCCTAGTCATCCTCCCCATTCTTAGCTCCTGGAGGGATGTGGTCCCCCTCCCCCATGGAATTACTTACAATCCCTGGCTCACAATAAACTTAATCCAGCAAGATCTGTCCTGAATATTGCAGGAAATTACCAGATCTGTCACACCAGTCTCCCCACCGCCCCCAGTCTCCTTGTCTCAATCTAACGCTCCACTAAAGGTTGGGCTCTTATCCACTCTGCATGTAAATCAGATGGTTTCTTCCTCCATGCTGCCTGGGCCCAGCAGGGGGTGTCGGTGCATGTGTGTGTCATTGGCAGCACAGGGGGAAAAAAAAAAAAAAAAAAGAGGCTGCCGGTCTCAGTTCAGGTGCTTGAACTTGGACCATGCAGGGCCCCACAACAGTCTGAGTTGCAGCTGCAGGGAAAGTCCTGCTCAACCTCAGGCTGCAGCATGCCCACTGCAGATGGGATCTTTGAGGAATTTAGTGGCATGTACAAATTACTATATCTTTCAAAGGCTTATAACTTGGTCAAAATTGGACAGATTTTCACAGAGATTGTAGAAGGCACATCCTTGAGACAAAGGACACCCCACTACCAAAGTTCAAATCCCTGCTCCAAAGTATGGAGGCTCTAGAGTTTGTCAAAGAAGAAACTGACAACTTTCTTTTTTAAACACAAGCAAAACAACATTTTCCCCTACCCTAGTTCTCAGAAATAACTGAAATTCTTGGCTGAAATTTTCCAAAAATATTCAGAGCATGAGGGAGACACATGGCATGGAAATTTCAACCCAAATAGTTAAAAGTTTAGCAGAATTATAAGCAACTGAGAACAGGATCTAAAAATGAGAAGTGTCACGCAAACTTAATTGGCTGTGCTACCAGCCCTGCCTATAATACTTGTGAGACAAGTGTGCCTAAGAACTTAAGAGAGCCAGAGAGCCTCCTGAGCAGTTTTGGAAAGAAGGCATGTAAGTAGCTGTACATGTATGCGCAACATCTTTCTAAATAAGCATTTGAAGAAACCACATCCCCTGCTCCTGCTAATACCAGTTCTTTACATCACTCTTCGCCACCTCGGTTCAACTTCTTGATTCAAAGTAATTGGGTCTGTGAAGCTCAGCTGTCCAGTTAACTCCCAGGCAAAGCACTGACACTATGTTTAACAGATTTGCTAACATACACACCACCACATTTTCAAATAATGTGTTTGCTCTTAATTTTTTCCCCCTGGACTGAGCAGAGAGGCCTTAATTAGGGGCCTAGTCTCTTGAAGCTGGGAAGTGCAAACATCTGAGTTATTCAGCCACATTTCATTTTAAACAATGGAAAGTCCTGCTCATTATCTCCCCCTCACACACACACACACACACACACACACACACAAAAATGGCTTAAAAAGATTTTGCTCAAACTCCCCCCCTCCTCCGCCCCCCAAATTCTCATATTCAAGTTGACACCAAGCATTTCAGATTTCAGCCCAGTGAATTCAATTAAAAGTAACAAGTGGGGTTATAGTGGCAACAGTTTTGCAACCTCGATTACAATGTTCACTATTAGCACAGTTGTGACTACATTGAAAAGAAAAGAAAACGGACTTTTTAATCAAAGTAGTAGGATCATAGAGGTTCAGGCCACTAGACACTAGAGGAGTTTGCCCATGGCTCCCCAGCCCTCCTTTTCTACATTAGTTTTCACTCTATTAGAACAGTCATTTTATTCCTTTGCATCTGAAGAGTACAGTGTCACAGTGCATAGGACAGTTGAAGGGAAGACTTTAGATTTATACTTGAGGCAAATGAGGATCTAGCGCACTCAAACCTTTTTTGCATGGCTGAACATATGTATAAGCCCACATTAATAGACTGTATATAATGCATATATGTATCTGTAGCAATAGCGTTAAATGCACTTTCATACTACGGCCTGAAGTCTTTATATTTTAGTTTTTCTTTAAAAACCTCTATAACCTTAGCATTAGCCAAATTTATTTAGAAATGCACTTGATAGAAACTTCACACATTAATAGGGGCTATGATTACTAACCTCTTTAATAGAGTCTTCATTAGGCAGCATAGAGCACAAACATGTGATGTAGGCTTGGCGAAAAGATGATACATTTGAAATTTCTGGAGAATCTGCACATAATTTTGACAAGAAAGTAGCTTGTGGAATGCAGTTTGACTTCATCAAGTGTTTTACTCGCATCTGCAGAAAGGAAGGCCCTTCTCGTGTAACCAATTTATTGGCTAGGAAAAGAAAAAAAACCTTTGAGAATATACCAAATTTACAGTTGGCACTTAGTTGCCTCATTGCATTCACACCACTTTGATTTTGTAAGAAACAGGCTGAGGTCTGGTCAACGTTTAGATAAGAGATATGAAACCCTTGTTGCAGTAGAAATGGACAATAATGAATAAGCAGTGGTGTTTTCATACCAATTACCACACTCGCAGTGCACCTGTGTAGCGATAAGGGAATGCTATGCTACAAAAGTAGTGCTAGTATATTAGTAAGGGACGGTAGCCTCTTTGGCTCAACAGACATCACAGCACAGCATTAGGAGACACTCAGTTCCTATAGTACTTTTCATGAGGAGAAATATTAAATTTGACCAGGACACTTTTTCCTGTACTTTAAGTTGGGTAAGTTTAATATATTTTATTTCTACAGCATCTATCCATGACTAGAAAACTAAGTATCTCAAACAATACACTAAACACTACATGTTCAGCCAAAATAAAAGCATGCTTTATGAAATGTGTCTAAAATCTAGTTATAACACTACCAAAAAATTACAAAATATAGAAGTCCTTTTCTGAAATTAATTCTGAGGCACTCTGAAAGGGGGAAAGCACTACTTGACTTCAAACAGGATTTAATTCATAGAAGTTCTATGGCCTGTGTTACACAGGAGGTAAACAGGATGATCACAGTGGTCCCTTCTGACCTTCTGCTCTATGAATCTATGAAAAGCATTCTAAATAGACAGAAGTCCTGTATTCAAATTCGAGCCCAACCCAATTTTAAAACCCCCAAAATAATATGGCTTCAGTGGCACAGGCAGGGTCTCCGGGTAGTGACCTGAGTACTATCCCACACAACACCCTGGTACATACTTGGGTGGCTAGTCTGAGCCCTGGCCTGCATCACTGTAGCCATACTGCTATTTTTAGTGTGCTTGCTCAAGCGAAGCTTGCATGTCTGTCTATCCACATTCCCAGCTGCAGTGTAGACACACCCATTGGTGCCTGAGCTAAGATTCCCTAAAAAGGGGGTTGTCTTCAATTCATTTGTGACCAGCTGAGCGGCGAACAGCAGAGGCTAACAGCGGGAGTTTGCCTGGGAGCTGTCCGAGAGGAGGTACGCTAAGTGCTGCATTAGGGGGGCTGTGTTGGTGAGTATCTGAGTGTCTGCTGCTGGGACAGTTGGTCAGTTTGACCGTGTGCTTGATTGCTTGCTTGTTTGTTTGAAAAGTGTGAATTGGGAGTGCTTTGTTCCAGCTGGGCCTTGAGTGGGCCTGACTGGTATATAAGGGCAGTCAGCAGCGAACCAGCTGAGCGGCGAAGAGCAGAGGCTAACAGCGGGAGTTTGCCTGGGAGTTCGCCTAGGGAGAGCGCACTGAGGCTTTCATCTGCAGGTTTCTCCGAGTAGTTCCTGCAACAGTTGAGGAAGCTCCTAAGAGGACGGTGATATGGAAGGTGAGCGATCAGCTGTTGTAACCTGCACAGGTTGTGCCATGTTTGTCTTTCTTCCGCAGGACAGAAGCGACTTTGTCTGTACAAAGTGCAAGCTGGTCTCCATACTGGAGGAGAAGGTTCGAGGGCTGGAGAAACAAGTATCGACTCTGCGTTGCATAAGGGAAAATGAAGATTTCCTGGACAGACGTCAGGAGATGCTTCTACGGCCACAATGTTCTGAAGATTCAGAGCAGGCGCAGCAGGGACAGAAGGATTGTGAGGAGGTTTGGCAGCATGTGACCTCCAGAAGAAGAAAGAGAAGCGTCCATGCACCAGCAATGGAGATACAGGTGAGCAATCGTTTCCATGTTCTCTCTACAGGTGCTAATGCGGAGAGTGGACTAGATGGCCCATCTGAGGGAAGGGAGCAGAAGGAGACTCCACCGATTGGAAGGCAAAAGATGCACTGTCCTAGGGATGGGGGTTCCACGACCACCACTCCCAAGAGGAGGAGGAGGGTGGTGGTGGTCGGGGACTCCCTCCTCAGGGGGACTGAGTCATCTATCTGCCGCCCTGACCGGGAAAACCGAGAGGTCTGCTGCTTGCCAGGAGCTAGGATACACGATGTGACGGAGAGACTGCCGAGACTCATCAAGCCCTCGGATCGCTACCCCTTCCTGCTTCTCCACGTGGGCACCAATGATACTGCCAAGAATGACCTTGAGCGGATCACTGCAGACTACGTGGCTCTGGGAAGAAGGATAAAGGAGTTTGAGGCGCAAGTGGTGTTCTCGTCCATCCTCCCTGTGCAAGGAAAAGGCCGGGGTAGAGACCGTCGAATCGTGGAAGTCAACGAATGGCTACGCAGGTGGTGTCGGAGAGAAGGCTTTGGATTCTTCGACCATGGGATGGTGTTCCAAGAAGAAGGAGTGCTAGGCAGAGATGGGCTCCACCTAACGAAGAGAGGGAAGAGCATCTTCGCCAGCAGGCTGGCTAACCTAGTGAGGAGGGCTTTAAACTAGGTTCACCGGGGGAAGGAGACCAAAGCCCTGAGGTAAGTGGGGAAATGGGATCCTGGGAGGAAGCACAAGCAGGAGAGCGCAAGAGGGGAGGACTCCTGTCTCATGCTGAGAAAGAGGGACGATCGTTGAGTTATCTTAAGTGCCTATACACAAATGCAAGAAGCCTGGGAAACAAGCAGGGAGAACTGGAAGTCCTGGCACAGTCAGGGAACTATGATGTGATTGGAATAACAGAGACTTGGTGGGACAACTCACATGACTGGAGTACTGTCATGGATGGATATAAACTGTTCAGGAAGGACAGGCAGGGCAGAAAAGGTGGGGGAGTTGCGTTGTATGTAAGAGAGGAGTATGACTGCTCAGAGCTCCGGTATGATACTGCAGAAAAACCTGAGAGTCTCTGGATAAAGTTGAGAAGTGGGAGCAACAAGGGTGATGTTGTGGTTGGAGTCTGCTATAGACCACCAGACCAGGGGGATGAGGTGGACGAGGCTTTCTTCTGGCAACTAGCAGAAATTGCTAGATCACAGGCCCTGGTTCTCATGGGAGACTTTAATCACCCTGATATCTGCTGGGAGAGCAATACAGCGGTGCACAGGCAATCCAGGAAATTTTTGGAAAGTGTAGGGGACAATTTCCTGGTGCAAGTGCTGGAGGAACCAACTAGGGGCAAAGCTTTTCTTGACCTGCTGCTCACAAATAGGGAAGAACTAGTAGGGGAAGCAAAAGTGGATGGGAACCTGGGAGGCAGTGACCATGAGATGGTCGAGTTCAGGATCCTGACACAAGGAAGAAAGGAGAGCAGCAGAATACGGACCCTGGACTTCAGAAAAGCAGACTTTGACTCCCTCAGGGAACAGATGGGCAGGATCCCCTGGGAGAATAACATGAAGGGCAAAGGGGTCCAGGAGAGCTGGCTGTATTTTAAAGAATCCTTATTGAGGTTGCAGGAACAAACCATCCCGATGTGTAGAAAGAATAGTAAATATGGCAGGCGACCAGCTTGGCTAAACAGTGAAATCCTTGCTGATCTTAAATGCAAAAAAGAGGCTTATAAGAAGTGGAAGATTGGACAAATGACCAGGGAGGAGTATAAAAATATTGCTCAGGTGTGCAGGAGTGAAATCAGGAAGGCCAAATCACACTTGGAGTTGCAGTTAGCAAGAGATGTTAAGAGTAACAAGAAGGGTTTCTTCAGGTATGTTAGCAACAAGAAGAAAATCAAGGAAAGTGGGCCCCTTACTGAATGAGGGAGGCAACCTAGTGACAGAGGATGTGGAAAAAGCTAATGTACTCAATGATTTTTTTGCCTCTGTCTTCACGCACAAGGTCAGCTCCCAGATTGCTGCACTGGGCAGTACAGCATGGGGAGAAGGTGACCAACCCTCTGTGGAGAAAGAAGTGGTTCGGGACTATTTAGAAAAACTGGACGTGCACAAGTCCATGGGGCCGGATGCGCTGCATCCGAGGGTGCTAAAAGAGTTGGCGGGTGAGATTGCAGAGCCATTAGCCATTATTTTTGAAAACTCATGGCGATCGGGGGAGGTCCCAGATGACTGGAAAAAGGCTAATGTAGTGCCCATCTTTAAAAAAGGGAAGAAGGAGGATCCGGGGAACTACAGGCCAGTCAGCCTCACCTCAGTCCCTGGAAAATCATGGAGCAGGTCCTCAAGGAATCAATTATGAAACATTTAGAGGAGAGGAAAGTGATCAGGAACAGTCAGCATGGATTCACGAAGGGGAAGTCGTGCCTGACTAACCTAATTGCCTTCTATGATGAGATAACTGGCTCTGTGGATGAGGGGAAAGCAGTGGATGTGTTATTTCTTGACTTTAGCAAAGCTTTTGATACGGTCTCCCACAGTATTCTTGCCACCAAGTTAAAGAAGTATGGGCTGGATGAATGGACTGTAAGGTGGATAGAAAGCTGGCTAGATCGTCGGGCTCAACGGGTAGTGATCAATGGCTCCATGTCTAGTTGGCAGCCGGTTTCAAGTGGAGTGCCCCAAGGGTCGGTCCTGGGGCCGGTTTTGTTTAATATCTTTATTAATGATCTGGAGGATGGTGTGGACTGCACTCTCAGCAAGTTTGCAGATGACACTAAACTAGGAGGCGTGGTAGATACACTAGAGGGTAGGGATCGGATACAGAGGGACCTAGACAAATTAGAGGATTGGGCAGAAAAAAACCTGATGAGGTTCAACAAGGACAAGTGCAGAGTCCTGCACTTAGGACGGAAGAATCCCATGCACTGCTACAGACTAGGGACCGAATGGCTAGGTAGCAGTTCTGCTGAAAAGGACCTAGGGGTCACAGTGGACGAGAAGCTGGATATGAGTCAACAGTGTGCTCTTGTTGCCAAGAAGGCTAACGGCATTTTGGGCTGTATAAGTAGGGGCATTGCCAGCAGATCGAGGAACGTGATCGTTCCCCTTTATTCGACATTGGTGAGGCCTCATCTGGAATACTGTGTCCAGTTTTGGGCCCCACACTACAAGAAGGATGTGGAAAAATTGGAAAGAGTCCAGCGGAGGGCAACAAAAATGATTAGGGGTCTGGAGCACATGACTTATGAGGAGAGGCTGAGAGAACTGGGATTGTTTAGTCTCCAGAAGAGAAGAATGAGGGGGGGATTTGATAGCAGCCTTCAACTACCTGAAGGGGGGTTCCAAAGAGGATGGAGCTCGGCTGTTCTCAGTGGTGGCAGATGACAGAACAAGGAGCAATGGTCTCAAGTTGCAGTGGGGGAGGTCCAGGTTGGATATCAGGAAAAACTATTTCACTAGGAGGGTGGTGAAACACTGGAATGCGTTACCTAGGGAGGTGGTGGAGTCTCCTTCCTTGGAGGTTTTTAAGGCCCGGCTTGACAAAGCCCTGGCTGGGATGATTTAGCTGGGAATTGGTCCTGCTTTGAGCAGGGGGTTGGACTAGATGACCTCTTGAGGTCCCTTCCAACTCTGATATTCTATGATTCTATGATTCTATGATTCATTTATGTTCCACAAATGGTACTAATATCCATCGCTTGCATCACTGAGATCTTCCCAGAATAGGTGACAAACTCATAATGCTCCCAACATATACTATGGTTTGGCAGAAGGGTGATACTTATTAGGCACCTAAAAGATCTGATGTTCAAAGATGTCAAGCAGATGAAGCTCTCATTAACTTCAATAAGATTTGTTGGCATTCAGCATTTCTGAAAATCATGTCACTTATTTAAATGCCTACCTATGGATTTAGAGCCACCACTTTAGACATCCAAGTTTGAACTACATCTGCAGTACTGACCAATTACCTTCCTTCAGCTGCTAGTCTTCCACATGAAGAATCTGGAGAAGGATGGCCTATTGCATTTACTTGGTCCATGGGCCATATGTCTGATACCACTGTGCTAAAGAAAGCACTCCAAGAAATTGTAGAAAAGAAGGCAGGAAGTGTAGCTGAGCAGAGGCAACATATATTAAAGTCTCCAGGTACTAGTAAGCAATCCTTTTTTCTCCTTTGAGAGTTGCATCTGTATACCACCTGGCTTGGGAATGCAGAAAGAAATAACTGATTACAGGAAGACAGAAAAGAAGGGCTTCAATTAAACTAAGATTTCTCTATCACTCTCGCCCATACTATGTGTCATATAATGGTGTCAAATATAGAATAATGCTGTGTAAGAGTAAGACCGAACCTTGCCTACCCTAGACAACTAAACTGATGAGAGCACTAGCATAAAGTACCACGTAGCGGGACAGTCACACAGCTCTGGCTCAGAAAGGGTTAAATGCCAGCCCTCGGAGAGGGCTGGGGCTGAGCACCAATCAGGAAGAGGCAGGAGGCAGCTAATCAGAGCTGGTCAAGCCATTATAAGAGAGAGCAGATCAGAAGGGGTAGTCAGTCTCTCTTCAGCCTTGGAGAGAGATGGACCTGGCTATCTGAAAGAGCAAAGGGTACCTTGGACAGCGCAGTGCAGGGGCAGGGCAGGAGGAGCTGGGGGAAGCTCCAGCCTGGCAAACCCCCAGGCAGAGGCCTTTGCTGTCAGGGCCGGAGGAGGTACTAGGGCTGTGGGGAAGCAGCAAGGGAAGGAAGAGGTAGCCAGTCCAACCCCCTTGGCCGATGATGAGTGGCCACTTCAGACTGCAGTTTGCCCTTGAGGGAAGGGGCTAGATGAAGACTGGCAGTGGGTCACTGAGGCAAGGCGGAATTGGGGTTCCTCAGGGAGGGGAGGACCCCGAATGTGTGGGGACATGCTGCAGGGCAGTACCCAGGAGAAGGGGCACCGCGGGCCGGTGAGGGACGCGGGGCCTGAAGTACAGTGGTGGAGATTGACTAGGAAGCAGGAACCGGTAGGGAGACACTGGCCAGCAGGAGGTGCTCCAAGGCTGGGGTGAGCTAATTCCCGGACTGACCATCAGGAGGCGCCGCCATGGCGGTGAGTGCCCGCCCTGCTACATACCAACAGTGCAACAGCCAGTCATATTGTTTCAGGTGCAGGTCAGTGGCAGTTTTGCTTAGCTCCCATATTTGCACTCAGCTAGCATTGCTGTTGCACTGCCTTTGGGTACCTGTCTCACAGCTCACAACAATTTCTTCTGGGAGATTTCAGAAGCCTTCTGGGCTTTTTAGAGGTCGAGGAGAAAACTGGAAGACATGAAACTACCATAGTCCCCTACTCCCAGCTCCATTTATTTTTTTCCCCTCAAAATGGAAGCTATGAATGCTCAATTCTTTTTCAGCAAGGAAGGTTTCAGCTGAAGCTAAGGAAAAGCAGTCTTGAGAGAAGAGAGGGTGTTCCAACAGTACCTGCAGACTGATTTCATAATGCATAAAGACACAATTCTGTCACAGATGCCACGACTTTCCGTGACTTCTCCTGGGGCAGGGTTGGAGCAGCTGGCCAGTGCCAGCCCTGGGGCTGCTGGAGCAGCAGGTAGGGTAGAGGTTGCAAGAACAGCTGACTGATGCAGTGACTGGGGCTGGGTCATCCCCTGTGGTGCTGGAGTAGTAGCAGTTAACCCCTGCCACAGGAGCAGCAGCAGGGCTGGAGCAGCTGCAAACCCCGGCAGCACTCTGCCCCCCACCCAAATGCCCAGGGTATTTTTAGTGAAAGTCAGGGACAGGTCACAGGTTTCCATGAATTTTTGTTTATTGCCAATGACCTGACTTGTACTAAAAATACCTGTGACAGAATCTTAACCTTAATAATGCAACATTCATGCACCTCCCCCTTCACTGCCTCTGCACACAGGTGTGTGCTGTACTTGCAGATAAGATGCTGCAGATGGAATACCACTCCTGTGTATAAACCACAGGGCCCTATCTAGCTTAGGCCTTTATGAGCCACTAAAATGAGTGCCTCACATTTGGACACACAATTCTTCCCTGGTCTTCCAGAGGACTGGAGTGCTGGGGGAAAGCTGTTAAGAAGTTCAACTGCTATTGTCCTGACTGATGCCATATCATCAGGCAGGAAGTTCAGGTACGAGAAAAGGGGGAAAATGCTGGGCCAAACCATCAGCCAAATTTATTTCTACCTTCTTACTCTAAACTTTTCCAGCTGAAACTGTATCCCCCATTTGCTCCTCCCTCTCATTTCTGAAGTCTACCTGTATGATTTCCTTGTCATCACTCCAAAGAGGTCCTGTTTTGCCACCCATTGCTCAAAATGCCCATCCTACCCGTGATGATTTGTGGATTCTGCCTGCACAACTTATAAACTCTGTTTAATACTGGGGGATCTTTGCATGTCCCTGACAGGCTGCAGATTCCCTACTGGATATGGGGTTCTTTATCTTATCTGTTGACTCTTTACTCCATGATGGACTGAAATGATACATGACAATAGAGGGTTGTTAAATCAGGATAGTCGTCTACTGAACTACAAACATCCTAGACAACAGACTAGCTTCTACCCTGTAGAATTGGTTTGTCAGGGAAAGGTTCCCTGGCAATAAAGCCACCTACTAGGGCTCTAGGTCATCACTGAGGCTGATCAGGAGTCACTTGATAGAGGAGACTGCAAAGTTACAAAGAAATGGAGTGGCTTTATGAGTGTGGGGTTTTTGGCCATTTTTTCCATCAGTATAAGATATGGAAAGCTACTGGAGGAGCAGGAAGAGGTCAGGGACATAGATGATATCCTAAGGACTCCCAAGGGAAAGGTAAGCTAGAGTGAGGGTCTTTGTGTTCTGGATATTTGTTTTTCTACATCTCTGCCCTCTGTGTATTTCCGGTGCTTAAGTAAAGAGCAATACTGTGTTAGATGTCCATGCAAAGTGCCTGTATTATATGCTACATATAGCATGTGGTCCCTTGAAAAGGTAAACCAGAAGGCTCACACCAAGTGAGATTCTGGGAGAAGGTCTGTTTAAACTACATGAGAGTCTGAGGTGTCAACAATGAGCTCAGAGACTAGGCTGCTGGGTCAGGTGGTTACAACTCTCAGGAGAGGGTCCTAGACAAAAGTGTGCCTAGGGATCCCAAGACAGTGAGCAGTGACTGGACTCTGTTCCAGGCTCCTGTGTACTTAGAACACCCATGAATTCGGCCTTTGAGTCCCATCAAGAATCTGATGGGCTGCTGACAGGGAGAGCCCCACCGCATCTATGACACGCTCTGCCTTTGAACTGTGACCTTAGTTTTGCACTCAACTTACTGGTAAATTCAACCATATTCCCTATTCACCTCTCTGTACACGTCCACAAACAGATCCTCTCTGCTCCCCCACCCCGCTTTCTGTACAATGTTCCACCACCATGGATTAAGTCTGCCCATCCCCCGTCAAATGTAGAGCAGCAGTTATCACTACAGTAACAAAAACATGTTAGTGCTAATAAACATAGCAAAGCCTCAACCATCATCTGGAATCCCAAGGTATGTGATCAAATTAATTTAAGTTCAGTTTCAAATTCTAATGGCTACTAAAGTGGGCTACTTTACTGGTGGATTAAGAATGGTAAGAACATGACATCTCAGTCATAACATGGAGCATAAAGAAAGGTAGGGAATGGGCATTGACCACTGACTGTTCTCTGCTCAAAGATGGGGGGAAATGGCAAGGTGACAGCGAGGAGGAATTTTGCCAGTTCTTTCTGCATAACTTTTTTACAATACAACCCTTCTGATCCACCCACACCGCTAAAACTCTTGTCCAAACTCCTCATCTCCTCAGGTTTCAGTTACTGCAACATCCTCTTTTCTGGCCGGACAAACCCAGTCTTGCCCTGTTCATATCCATTCAGAATGCTGCTGCAAAGATCATTTTCCGAGGCCCTCATTTTGACCATGTCATTCCTCTCCTTGAATGCCTCTCTCTTCTCTTCGATGTCAAACATAAGCTGCTGGTCTTCACTTTCAAATACTGTCCCTACCTTACCCATCATCTCTTGTTCACTGATGCTAGTCTCCAATTGGCCCATGATGCCAGCCTACACAGCCCACTTAAGTTTTCAAACAAGTACCTCTGTGCTTTCTCTCATGTTGTCCCATATGCTTGGGAGGTGTCCCTCATAAACAAATTTGTCCCTACAAAGCTACCTCACCCTTTAAACCCCTATCAAAACTCTTCTTTGCCATGATGCTTAGAACGATTAGGCGTCTTGTGTTCAGAGACTACTGCCTATCATGGTGATCAATATTGTCTCACTGTCTCCTTTTACTCCCCCCATGTCTGTTGTCTTTTGTCTTGTAATTAGATTGTAAATTCCTTAGGGCACAGACCATCTTTTTGTTTTGTGTTAGCAGAGCACCTAGCACAATGGGGCTCTGACCCATGACTAGGGCTCCTAGGCACTATGGATAATATAAATCAATAATTTTGCGCTCTTAACACCTTCTTTGAAGGGGTGAGGTTGTTAATTTTTAATAAAGAATTCCTTTAGTCATAAATGTTTGCTCATCTAAATTAAATAGGTATCAAAACCAAACAAAAACCAGGTCTAAAACTTCCTTCCCCTCTTAACAACTCAGCTTTCATTCTTTTGCCTCTTGTAATATCATCAGGGGGCTTACAGTCTAGGTATGATCTAATTTCTAATATAAAAAAGCAAATTACTTTCAGGCCTTCTTTGTACATCCTCAAGCAGCGTTTCTCAATTTTTTTTGATACCAGGGAATGGCTTGCTGCCTTCCCAAACTGTATCAGGCAGATCAGGGACTGGCGCCGGTCCACAGACTGGTCATTGAGAAACACTGTCCTAAAGGAACAAACAAGCACATATGTGAAGAGATGATTCCTCACCTTGTGCTGTAACTGAGTTCTTTGAGATGAGTGTCTCTGTGGGTGTTCCACTTTAGGTAATTGAGCACCCTGCACCTTTAGTTGGAGAATTTCAACAGCAGTACCTGGCTGGGCTGCACTGCACATGTGCTCTCCCAATCTCACGCCTGTCATAATAGCTGATTAGTGCTGTACAGCCACCCCACAACTCAGTTCCTTCTCTACCGCAGAGGACTAATTAGAACTCTGAAGTAAGGAGGAGGATGGAGGGTAGTGGCGCACCCACAGGGACACACATCTTGAAGAACCTCACTTACTGCGTAAGGTGAGTAACCCTCTTCTTCAAGTGATGTCCCTGTGGGTGCTCCACTTTAGGTGACTGAAGAGCAGTGCCCATCAGGTGGAAGGAGGGGTTCAGAGTTAATTCTGAATGGACAACAGGACCATGTGTTCCAGCCGAATGTCAGCTGCTGAGACCTGGTCGATGACAGAGTGTTGTATTAATGTGTCAGGTGATGTCCAAGTAGCTGCTTTGCATATGTCATTAATAGGCACGTCATTCAAGAAGGCTACTGATGTGCGTACAGCTCTTGTAGGGTGTGTTCTGACCCATTAAGGAGGTTGTAGCCCATGTTGATGGTAGCAGAGCTGGATGCAGCCCGAAATCCATTTGGAAAGTCTCTGCTTAGAGATGGGTTTGCCTTTGGAGCTTTCCGTGTTGGAGAAGAACAGCTTAGGAGTTTTTCTGAATGGCTTGGTCCTATCTAGATAAAAGACTAATGCCCTTCTGACATCCAATATGTGGAATGTTGCCTCTTGCCTGTCTTTATGAGGTTTAGGAAAGAATGTGGGAAGATGGATGGGTTGGTTGAGGTGGAATGAAGGGACTTTAGGCAAGAACTTAGGGTGGGGTCTCAGAGTGACCTTACCTCTTTAAAAAAAAATTTTATATGGATGGGTCTGCCATAAGGGCCCCTATTTCTCCGACATGCCTTGCTGACATTACAGCTACTAGAAAGGCTACTTTAATGGAAAGATGTAGTAGCGAACACGTAGCCAGGGGTTCGACTGGAGCAGTCAGAGATCGAAGCACTAAGGTGAGGTCCCATGGAGAAGCTGGGGCTCTGAGCTGAGGTTACAAACGCCCTCCAGGAATCTTTTAGTAGTTGGGTGTGCAAAGACTGAAAAGCCATCCACCTTGTGGTGGAAGGTTGTAACTGTGGGCAGGTATACTCATAATGAACTCATTGAGACCCCCCGATTTCTTAAGGTAAAGTATGTAGTCCAAGACAGGGTAGGGTAGAACTGGTGGCTTCAATTTGTTTGTTTAGGCACCACATGCGGAGGTATGTCTAGCGAGTAGTTGGCCGTCTACTGTTTAGCAAGATATCCTTAACTTCTTTGGAGCAGATCTCCTCCTCCCCTTGGAACTATTGAGGAGCCAGGCTCTCAGATGGAGCACCTCCAGGTCCGGGTGCAGAATTTGGCCTGCATCCTGAGAGAGGAGATTTGGAAAAAGTGGAAGGACTTACGGCGGGCATGCTGGCATCTGTTATAGGTATGGATACCATGTTTTCCCGGGCCATGCTGGAGCTATCAGGAGGACTTTGGCTTGATCAGATCTGATCTAGTGTATGAATCTAGGCAGTAGCGGGATGGGGGGGGAAGGCGTACAGGAAAGGTGAGTCCCATCAGATGAAAAAAGCATCTCCTCTGGATTTTGGAGCAAAACATTGGAAATTTGCTGTTCCAGCTCACGGCAAATAGGGGAACTCCCATCACTGAAATATGCTCGGGATCACGGAGATGTTTATTTCCCACTTGTGGTCATGCGAGAACTTGCAGCTTAGGGTATCCACTGTGATGTTCTCAGATCTCGGTAGGTAGGTGGCCGACATGTTGATGTTGCGTTGGATGCACCACGTCTACAACTTTATGGCCTCTGTGCATAGGGCGTGTGATCTCGCTCCTTCCTGTTTATGTGGACCATGCAGGCCACATTGTCCGTCGTGATCTGTATGGTTTTGATTAGAGGCCTGAAGTGCGCACTGGCATTGCGAACTGCTCACAGTTCCAGAATGTTGATTCCAAAGGAGACCTGTCCTGTGCTGTGAGGCTAAGTGGGCACCCCATCCCAGTAGGGAGGCATACGTTGTAATCATCATTTGGGGGTGGAGGGGGGCGGGGAAAGGGATCAGTCGGACGTGGAGCCCTGCGCACACGTTGTGCAGGTGGGTCCACCACTGTGACGAGTCCTTGATCTTCACAGACATGCTTAGGAGTTTGTTCAGTCTGTGTTTGTGTGAGATGTACATAGTCCTGAGCCAAGCTTGCAGGCAGCGCATGAGTAAGCTAGCCTGATTTACGATGTATGCGGTCACCACCATGTGATATAGGAGATGAAGGCAGATCCTGACTGATACCAGTGGACTGTGTATCGTGGTATCAATCAAGTTTGTCAGGGTGACAAATCTCTGAGGCAGTAGTGATGCTTTCGCCTCCATACAGTTTAGGTGCACCCCAATAAAGGAAGATGTCGATGTATGGAGTATGCCCAAGAGACTGTGCTGAGATTTGGTAACCTCTTGAAGAGGGATTTGAAGTGTGTCAGCTATTCTTTTAAACAGTTCCTGAAACTGTTTGAAATCATCATCTCCGGTAGTAGGGAGCAGAGGCATGGTGGTCTTGTCAGATGAGAAAGACGAGTTGGTTGCAGGAATAGCCTCCTGGTCTAACTCCTGCTCTGTTTCCTCAAAAGTTTGTTCCCGGGAGATGTCAGGTGGTGCTACTAACTTTGGTGAGGAGTGTCTAGAAATTTTCCTGCTGCTTGGTGGCTTGGGAAAATTTTGCCTGTATGCTGCCCACGGGTCCCAGACTGACCATTGTGGTGGGAAAGGTACAGGTGGGGGTCCCCATACCACCCCTGTATGTCTGGTCTGCGATAGTGTCTAGCGTGCTCTTGTGGCTCAGATCGGATACTGGTCTGCAGGGGCAAGGAATGCTGAAATGAAGGAAGTTCCCCCTGACACTGCATCTGTGCTTTCAGCACCACGCACACCACCAGCTGCATCTGACCCTCCCTCTATCCCCCTCCAGTGATAGTACCAAGGAGAGGAAACTCAGGTTCCAGGCTCACTGTCAGGCCCTTAGGTGCAAGAAACTGCTGTAGTCTCAGTAATGGAGGAGGCACTTGCATTTGTTGCGGTACCGAAAATTATTGAGGTACTGGGAAGTAGTGCAGCACCGTGGGGATAGGTGCCGATGTTGACTGCGCCAAGGACTTAGGAGGCTTTGGTGCCGATGCATCAGTGATGTGCAGCAGAGAGCCAGGAGGCAGCGCCATAACTTAGAAACTGCAGAGGCACTCAGTACAGAGGATTTTGTTGTTGCTGCCAATGCCATAGTGGAAAGGGCAGTCTTTTCTCTGCCTTCCTTTTTGGAACCTGCCCACTTAGGGACTGTGGCTTTAGTCCCTGCTGACACAAAGGTACTTTACTGCAATGTGGTCCAGTTGGTACCTATGCAGTAGAGCGAGCTGGGGAACGCTTCTTTTTAGATGCAGGTTTGATAGGAGGAGTGGAAGCTCTCCTCTTTGCAAGCCTTTTAGGAGACAGGTCCCTCCCACATGAAGCTGAGAGGGGGAACTGTCAAAAGCTGCCTTCAGTAATTGATCACCAGGAGAAGTTTGCATTCCTGGGTCTGAGTCAGGCTTAAATTTGAGGTCCCTTGCTTTCTTTGTGCGAGTCTTCAGATGATGACAATGTGTTTCCCCCAGGCACCTGACGCATTGTGAGTGTCTGTCAAAGATAGGAATTGCCTCACAGCAGGAGATGCAACGTTTAAACTTAGGAGATCCTGGCATTTCAAAGGGACTATTCCATGGCAGGGTGAAGTTACCAAAAAAAAAAAAAAAAATAGAAAGTCCTAATCAACTATTCTATTATATACAAAAACTGCTAACAAGAACTCCTGAGGTAAAGCAAATGAAGACACTGCTGGAGCTCCGACTTGGACAAAGGGGCAGTTGAGAAGGAACTGAGTGCGTGTGGGGTGGGGTGGGGGGGTGGAGAAACACGGCTGCACAGCGCTGATCAGCTACCATGACAGGTACAAGACAGGGAGAGAGTGTGCATGTGCAACCCAGCCAGGTACTGCTGTTGAAATTCTCCAACTAGAGGCACAGAGCACTCAATCACCTAAAGTGAAGCACCCACAGGGACATCACTTGAAGAACTTATTTTTATCATTTTCAAGTAACCTTTAAAATTCTCTCCATTTGCAATGCACGCATTGGTCAGAAGTGGTGAAGAGTTATGCAAGTCAATCCACTGAGAAGTTTTGGGGAAGGAGAGAAAATTCCACATTGGCAGAAAAAGAATGAAACATTTCTCTGGCAGATTATTTGTTTAAATGATGGTTCTTTCAAGATGCTCAAATTTACAATGTTAGAAATGGCCTAGGGCTGAGATATATTATTAAAGATGATTAATGGACAGAGTGCCAGTGAGAAAGTTTCACGATAAATGCAGTTTATCGCGTGGCTAGCATCATACAGCTCCAACTGAAATACTGCCAAATTCTGTAATAAAGGACAGTTACCTGTTCCGTAACTGGCGTTCTTCGAGATGTGTTGCACAGGTATATTCCACAGTAGGTGTGCGCGTGCTCGCTACGTGTACCGGTGCTGGAAGTTTTCCCCTTAGCAGTACCCGTAGTGGGGGAGCCTCACTGCGACCCCTCGAGTGGCGCCTCTATATCGCGCCATAAAGGGGGCTGCGCGCTCCCCCCATCCTCAGTTCCTTCTTGCCAGACAACTCCGACAGAGGGGAAAGGAGGGCGGGATGTGGAATACACCTGAGCAACACATCTCGAAGAACAGCAGTTATAGAACAGGTAACTGTCCTTTCTTCGAGTGATTGCTCATGTGTATTCCACAGTAGGTGACTCCAAGCTATACCTGATGGAGGTGGATAGGAGTTTTAAGGGTTACCCGGGCGGAGTACCGCCCTACCAAACCCGGCATCATCCCGCATTTGGGAGACGATCGCATAGTGTGACGAAAAGGTGTGGACAAAGGACCATGTAGCAGCCCTGCAGATGTCCTGAATAGGGACATGAGCCATGTAGGCAGCCGACGAGACCTGAGATCTCGAATGAACCTTTACTATGGGAGGCGGGGGAACCCCTGCCAGGTCGTAACATGTGCATATGCACGAAGTGATCCATCGGAAAATCCGCTGGGTGGAAACCGGTTGCCCCCTCATGCGCTCGGCCGATGCAATAAACAGCTGAGGGGATTTCCGAAATGGCCTGGTTCTGTCCAGGTAAAAGACCAGCGCTCTACGCACATCTAACACGTGCTAACGCCGTTCCTCATTGGAGGAATGGGGCTTAGGACAGAGGACCGGGAGGAAAATGTCCTGATCTATGTGAAAAGCCGAGACTACCTTTGGCAGAAAAGCCGGGTACAGGCGGAGCTGGAACTTATCCCTATGGAAGACCATGTATGGGGACTCGGAGGTCAGGGCCCTAAGCTCCAAGACCCGGCAGGCTGAGGTGACAGCCACCAGGAACGCCACTTTCCACAACAAGTGGGACCAAGAACACGTGGCCAAGGGCTCGAAAGAGGGCTCTGTGAGGCGGGAGAGCACTAAGTTCAGGTCCCAGAGCAGGACCGGGAGTCTAGCATAAGGGAAGGCCCGATCCAGCACTTTTAGGAACCAGGACGTCATGTGGTGTGAAAACACCGAGTAGTCCTGCACCGAGGGGTGGAAGGCCGAGATGGCTGCCAGGTGCACCCTGACCGAAGAGGGCGCCAGCCCTTGGGTCCTAAGGGCCAGGAGATAATTAAGGATAAGTTGGACAGATGTGAAGGAGGAGGAGGAGGAGGAACCTTCTCCCTTGCCCACCTGAAGAACCGATACCATTTAGCTAGGTAGGTACGACGTGTGGACGGTTTCCTGCTATCTAGCAGGACCCGTCTAACACCCTCCGAACACCTCCCCTCCTCCTCCTCATTTAACCATGGAGCAGCCACACCGTCAAGTGGAGGAGACATCCTCCCTCCTGGGAGAGGAGGTCTGGTCGAAGCAGCAGCCTGTGCGGGGGGGGGCACTGAAAGCTGCAGGAGGGTCCCGTACCAATGCTGACGGGCCCAATCCAGGGCTATGAGGATAATCCGTGCCCCGTCCGCCTTCACCTTCTGTAGGACCTTGCCTATCAGGGGAAAGGGTGGGAAGGCGTAGAACAGGCAGCCTGACCATGGAATCAGGAACGCGTCCGATATTACCTCTTCGCTCTCCCCCACCCTGGAGCAGAATAGTGGGCATAGGCGATTCTGGGCAGTGGCTAACAGATTTACCTGGGGAGTGCCCCACTGTAGGAAGAGCCGTCTGGCCATCTCTCTGTGTAGGGCCCACTCGTGTTGTTGGGAGAAGAATCTGCGTAGGTGATCCGTGAGCGTATTGCGCTTACCCGGCAGGTGAAAAGCCCTCAGAAGGATGTCATGGGCTATACAGAACTCCCACAGGAGCTAGGCTTCCTGGCACAAGGCCATGGAACACGTGCCCCCTTGTCTGTTGATATAATACATCGCGGTCGTATTGTCCATTAGGACTCTGACCACCTTTCCCACTAGGTGTTGGCTGAAGGCTATGCATGCCAGGTGCACCGCCCTGAGCTCCCTGACATTTATGTGCAGGGACAATTCCGAGGGAGACCATCTGCCCTGGGTTTTGAAGCCTCCCACATGGGCTCCCCATCCCAGGTCCGAGGCATCTGACACCAGATCTAGTGACAGAGGGGGCTCCCAGAAGGAAATACCCTGAAGCATGTTGCTTGGGAGGAACCACCATTGCAGGTCGGCCACTATATAGGGTGGCAATGTGACGACCTTGTCCAGACCGTCCCTGGCCTGGGAATACTCAGCAGCCAGCCAGAGTTGGAGGGGCCTCATCCTGAGCGTGGCATGTCACACCACAAAGGTGCATGCTGCCATATGGCCTAGGATTTGAAGGCACACCCGTGCCGTCATCACAGGGAAGGCCATGACTGAGGCGATGAGACCTTTGAGCGTCTCGAATCTGTCCCAGGGAAGGGAGGCCATGGCCACCAGCGAGTCTAACAGCACCCCTATGAAGTGTATGCGCTGAACCGGGACTAACGTGGATTTTTCCTCGTTTACCAGTAGGCCTAGACTCGTGCAGGTGTCTAGCAGGAATTCCACCTGCGCCTGCATCTGGGACCAAGACTTGCCCTTGAGCAGCCAGTTGTCCAGGGAGGGGAAGAAGATCTGCAGCCCGTTCCTCCTGAGGTGGGCTGCGACCACCCCCATGCATTTGATGGGAACCCTGGGGGCCGTAGAAAGGCCAAAGGGGAGGACCGTAAACTGGTAGTGGTCTGTCCCTACCAGGAAGCAGAGGAAGCGCCTGTGACCCTCAAATATGTAGATATGGAAGTACGCATCCTGGAGGTCCAGGACTGCGAACCAATCTCCCGGGTCCAGGGACGGGACAAGAGAGGTCAGGGACACCATACGGAATTTGCAGCGAACCAGAAACTGCTTGAGATTCCACAGGTCAAGGATGGGCCGGAGCCCACCTTTCGCCTTCGGGATCAGGAAATATCGGGAATAAAACCTTTTGCACTGGAATTCCTGAGGTACCCTCTCCACTGCACCTAGGGTGAGGAGGCGCGTCACCTCCTCACCCTCACCGGGACGGAGGATGGTGCAGTGGGGGTGAATCAAACTGCAGCCTGTACCCCTCGGATATGGTACTGAGGACCCACCGGTCCGACGTTATACGGGACCAATGCACTCTGAAGGCTGATAAACGGTTGCCAAAAACCAACTTTATTAACTGAGGGGGGTTCCCTGGCAACAGGTCAGGTGGCCCCCCCCCAAAGTCAAAAACGCCTCTTGCCCTGCCTCTTGCCCTTCGAGGGTCTGGGGCATGGGGCTGAACGGGACTGGCGCTGTGATCTGCGTCTCTGGTCCCTAGGCCTCTTGGGCTGCGGTCTGGGTTTGTCCTTGGCTGGCGGGACATACAGACTGAGTGTCTACAGGGTGGTGCGGGAGTCCTTCATCCCGTGCAGACGAGTGTCTGTCTGGTCCGCAAATAATGCCCTGCCATCAAATGGCAGGTCTTGCATCAGGTACTGGGATTCCACTGACAGCCTGGACAGCGAAAGCTACGACGCCCGTCGCAAGGAGATAGCCGAGGCCATCGAACAAGCCGCCGTGTCAGCTGCATCCGAAACGGCCTGGAGAGCTGCTTTCGCCACTACCGCACCCTCTTCAACCAGAGCTCAAAACTCCTTCCTGTCCTGCCCTTGGAGGGAGGGCTCGAATTTTGGTAGGGATCCCCACAAGCTGAAGTCGTATCTGCTCAGGAGCGCTTGGTGGTTTGCCACCCTGAGCTGTAAACTGGCAGAATAAACTTTTTTCCCCAAAAAGTGTCCAGTCTCCTGGCATCCTTGTACTTGGGGGTTGGCCGTGTCTTTCACGGTGGTTGATGGACTCCATCACCAGTGAGTTCGGGATAGGATGAGTGTAGAGGTACTCATGCCCCTTCGTTGGTACAAAGTACTTCCGCTCTGCCTTCTTGGAAATGGGCGACAGAGGACGGGGTTTGCCATAGTCCGATCGAAATGTTGGCCACCACTTGGTGAAGCAGCAGTGCCACACGGCCCGGTTCCAAGGAGGAGAGGACATTAAACAAATTGTCCGATGGCTCCTCCGCCTGCAGCTGGAGGTTGGCGGCTACACACCAACCTCCTGATGCTCCTTGAAATCCTCCTGAGAAGGAGGGAGCAGTGCTGCTATAGACTCGTCCAGTGCCAACGGGATGACCGGGATGGCCCTTAGGGCATCAGGCAGTGCCGGCAGGTCGTACTCCGCGTCCGGGTCTGGGTGCGGGGCGGCACCTGAGGACTGCTCTCTGTGCCGAGGCGGGGAGGGGAAGACGCTGAGTGGGCTGGGATGCCCCAGCCACAGAGCGGGGCCTCGGCGGTGCAGGTGCCTGGGGCCACGGTGCCCACTGGTACCACTGTCCTTGCCATGGCACCCCTTGCCACTGAGCCACCTGGGGTCCTACGAGGGTTACATATTCCTGGGGGATGGTGCGGTCCGGGGAAGGACGGTTGGGAGCCAAGGCAGAGGGGGCCGAGGAGCGCACAGTGCCATAGGAGCGGCTCGACCGGTCCCGTCCATGTCGGGTCCTGCCCCGGGATTTAGACCTTGACAACAATAAGATGTATACGTCGGAAGTACTGTCTCTGGAGACCGCGGCTACGACGCAGCAGTGATGGTGACTGCCGGGATGCACTCTGGGCATGGTGCGCGCCGTGGTATGATCGACAGTGCCGATGGCGTCGAGACCTGCTATCACTGTGGCTGAACGAGGAACGTCGACGCTTTCTGTCTGCAACCCCTGTGGGTCAAAGACGACTCCGGTGACTCGTTCCCAGGCGACCCCGACAACGGCGTGGAGGTCTGTCGCGGGCTACGGGAAGGCCCGGCAGATCGAGTAGAGAGGTCGACCACCGACCTGGCTGGTGAGTGCCCAACGACGGCTTCCCTTGGAACCGAGTCCCCAGCTCAGGTGGCCCACTTGGTACCGGCATGACGAGGATGTAGCACGCTGCCTGGGCTGCCTCCAGCATTGACGGAACCCTCATCGTCGGGGAGGCACACGCGGACGGGGTCGGACTACTTCGCTCCGCACAAGTCTGAGATCTGGGTCCCAAGGGGGATCGTGGGCTGGCCAACTCAGGTCCAGCCTGATCCCTGTCCTTGTCTCGGCGCCCCTGGATCTTGCCTTGCTTCTTGGCAGGGGAGCAGTGCCAACTGGTGGATGGGGCTTCGCTCTGCACCGAGGATGCGGTGCTCAGCACCAGATCAGGTCGGCATGCCAGGGCCAATGCCGACTCCATAAGCAGGGCCTGGAGTCGGATCTCACGGTCACGCTTAGTCCGGGGCGTGAAGGACTTACAGATTTTACAGCGCTCACTTATCTGAGCCTCGCCCAGACAGCGAAGACACTCGGAGTGTGGATCACTTCTGGGCACGGAATTGCGACAGGAGTTGCACGACTTGAAGCCTGGGGCTCGGGGCATGCCCCAGGCCAGACTACTAACTGCAGAAACTAGTAACAGTCTAGGATCGTATTACCAAGAATAGAAGCTACAGCAATGCTGGAGCACAAGTTCCGACTACCTTCACTGCAGCAAGAAGGAACTGAGGGTGGGGGGAGCGCGCAGCCCCCTTTATGGGGGGATATAGACATGCCTCTCCAGGGGTCACAGCGAGGCTCCCCAACTACGGGTACTGCTAAGGGAAAAACTTCCAGCACTGGTGCACGTGGCGAGCACGCACACCTACTGTGGAATACACATGAACAATCACTTGAAGAAGAATGAGCAGCTCAAATCAGGATTGACAGGTACCTGCCCCCAACCAAAGGGTACCAACAGTTTATTGAACTCCATATGTTACAAATCAGAATCTCAGTTCTTACCTTCTTCTGCTTCTACCGGCTGCTGTGATAGAATTTTAAGAAGAACTGGATTTTTCCACATGCCTTCCCTAGTAATGTCAACCAATATTTGGAGATTATTATTCCCAAATTCCAGTAAAGCATCATGTGAATCCTATAAAACAAAACAAAAACACAAACCCAAAGTCCATTAAGAGAATTTTAAGTAAGATTAAATATTGAATCTAACTTCAGAAAGACAAACAACCAACTATACCATTTTGGCATTATACCACCCGAAAATGTGTTTAACACCATTCAATTACATTATGGTCATTCTTGAATGCTTCATTTCTATTGTGCTGTGTTGGGACACTACAATGCTGCTTATTAGCAAGCTGGCCCTAAGTTCTGCAGCTAGGTCTTCAGGTTTCTGCAGCATTCTGCCAGCTTCAGTTAGAGGTTTTTATTGAATTAAATGAAAAAGACATGTCCCTATAGTATACCCTAGACTATTTATTTTTATATTAATATGTTTACACCGTTTCTTCATTTTCTGCATGCCTCAAATTTTCCTAGTTTCAATACAACTAAACAGAAGTTATCAGAGGAGAAGATGGAGGTTTTGGCAGAAGATTAGGGATAGTTGGGGCTTTTAGTACCAGATAATATGTGGAGTGTGGCTTGGGAATTGTAGGATAAGGACATTAACTTGACCATTTTATGAGAAACAATGCAGATGGCTCAAACGGTCATCTTTCAGAGTTAATGCTTCAGTGGGATGAGTAGGGCCAGTTCACAACCTCAGAGAGAATAGCTATTTACCTTGTAGTAATTGTGGTTCTTTGAGATGTTAAAGACACTGTAGATCCCACTATAGGAGTGTATGTGCCTTGTGCACAGAAGATTCATGCACTCAACTTTCTCACGCTCCCATACAAGAGCATAAAGGGCACGAGATCATAACCTTCCCTCAGTTCCCTCCCAATTCAAAGCTTGTGTTAGTTGAGGACTCCTAAAGCATGGACAGAGGTGGGATTATGGGATTCACAGATTACAACAACATGAAGCAGCACAGTTATTGTAGAATAAATAACCACCCTCTTTGTGTATGCATTGGTGTGGATCACCCCCATGATAGGTGACTGGCATGCAATACCACTTCTGGATGGTGGGATGAGGCATATCAGCTGCATCAGTCAAACATGGATCAGAACTCTCCGAAACTTGGCATCTGTTCTGGCAACTAAGTCCAATGCATAATGCTTGACAAAAAGTTAGTGGGTTGCTCCATGTCATTGCCTTGCAATGCAAATTGGAGATCTCTGAAGCAGGTGGAGGCTGTCCCTTGAGCTCTAGTAGAGTAAGTTTTGATGTTCGGTGGAAGAGGTACACAGCCAACTGGTAACAATGAGATGCATTGCATTAGCTAGTTAGATATTCTTTGTGATGTGATGGCCTGGCCTTTGGAATGGCCATGGCTGTAGCCAGAAATAACTGGGGGGGGGGGGAGGAAGGAATCTGAACTGTCGCTGTAGTAAAAAGACACACCAGATGTTCCCCCAGGATTAAAAACTTTTATCCAGATGAAGAGTGAATTTTGGGAAGAAGACAGGCAGGTTAACTATTGTTATACCAATAAAAACTAGCAGGATCTTATTAAAGGGGACAAGATAAAGATGCCACATTTATTATGATAATTTGATTTATGACCAATAATTAATATCTTAATCCTTATACAAACACACACATCATACCCAATACCTATACACACACACACATCCATCAGATGTTCTGCAGCTGCTGCATAGTTACCAGTCCTGCTTGAGTCTGTGGCTTGAGTTTGCAGCTTGGGTTCGAAGCTTGTGGCAGCTAACTGGCCAGGAAAGCCGAGCACAAGGACGAGCTGGGTCTCTGTTGGGCATGCACCGATGCCCTTCCATGTTGGCAGCAGAATGTTACCCTCCTCCAAAGTTTTCCATCTCACCCATCCTTTTTGTAGGCTTTAGTTTGAATCCAGAGTCTATAGGTCTTGCTGTGTCACTCTGCCTCTGGGTTTGGTGATTGATTACCCGTCAATTGCAGACATGACTTTCAGCCTGGGACCGGGCTTTAATCTTCCTTCTATTGTACCTTTTCTTTTTAGGGTGGATTCTTATTACTTTGTTAGGGCTCTTGTCTGCATCTTCAGCCGTTGGTGTTTGAACTCTATTTAATCAGGACAGGCTGGGGCTGTATGTATCATCCATACATACCTCATTCACACATCTAAAACTAAACTAATAAGATTACAGCAGGGTTTGCAAAAATGAAGGTTGCAGTAAGCCCTTACAAAATGGAGTAAGCGTTTTAAAAATGGGGTTTGAATAACAATATGGCAAGTCTTAGTGATTTAAGCAGGAATTGGATTGATAACGAAATTTACAAAGGCAGCTGACTGAACAGCTATGGCTCTTAACAAGCATCTTAATTGTTAATTAGCCAGTTATTGGGGTAACCGGTTTTATGAATGAATATTGTTTTATTCATAAAACTTTACGTATGAAGTTACAGTAATAAAGTGAACAATTAAAAACAATTTCATTCATCAGTTCTACACTATTCACACAAAATTCTGAGACCACCTGAGGGACCATCTTAGGGGAAGGTTTCAGCACCACATTGTCCCTATGAAACATCATGTAGGGAGGGTCAGCCATAAGTGTTTGGCACTCATTCTCTCTCCTGGCCAAAGTGATACCATCTAGAAACACCAGGAAGGTACTGGAAGACAGTTCTGGAGTACTTCAGAGGCAGCAAATACTCAAGGATCTTCCGAACCCAAGCCTGCACAGGGTCCACATTACGATGAGCCACCCATACTGAGAGTCTCTTCCATTTAGACAAATAAGTTCTTCTGGTGGATATAGTCATCCTCTGTATCAGGATCTACTCGACTTGCCTATAGCAATCCCCATCCATGGTACTTAACCAGCCAACACCGTGGATGTTACAGGGACTTCAAATGTGCATGGAGTATCTGATTGTGGTGATGTGAAATCAGATCTAGGCCGCCTGGGAGTTGACTGGATATATGTGGCAAGTCTATCAACCAAAACTGCTTTACCCAGTAGCATACTGTGACAGATGCGAGACCCTGGAACTGTGGAAACGTCAAAAGACTATTATAGTGAGATGTGCCAAACGCTAAGAGCCCAAGGATTAGTCAAACTTGTGTGTCTATAATGCTATATGTATCTTTGTGAGGTTGGGTCTGTGTTCTGTCTCCTCTAGGGAGAGGGTTACCAAACTTTCGCCAGGAACTAAAATCAATGGAGGTAATTACTGCAAATTCAAGATCAGGTAAACAACTCCAGAGAAGTTTGAGTCAGTTACATATACTGGTTCAGACCATGTTCAAGAGGCCAAGGAGACAAAGAAGGGCGTCTGGTACAACGGGTTGGCATGAACTGACTTATGAACCTCATTTTGATGTAAAAATTGATGTGATTGTAGCTAACAGGGTAAAACCCTGCCCAGAAGAGTTTGAAGAACTAGATCTTGCCAAGGTCTCTATGTGGAAAATAAGAGACACCACTAAGCTTAGCAGGCATATCAAAACAATATAATTGTATGATGTTTTACCTGTAATGCTTTTGTCATAAAATAAATGTATACTATGCTTTGTGAAAGCTGTCTGGTCACAGGTAGATACTGTCATTGTCCCTTCAGCAACCTGAGGGATACACAGCAAATTTCAGGGGGACTGCAATCCTAAATCCCCAGTCTGGAAGAAGAGGAATTTGGATCCCTGCCCACAGAAAGGCGACAGCTGGAGGCCTGATATCTAAAGGGGCACTTTTAGGTCTCGGGGGGCAGAGATGCCATTAACCTCACAACTATGATAGGAGTATGAGAATGACTGTGGCCCTGACATTTGATTTTGGAAGTCACCCTAGGGATCAGGCAAATGTGTGGAAGGGCATGAAGGAGGCCTGAGCAAAACGACGCCAGGCTCATGCCCCCGCTGGAACAAAAATTTTGGCATTTGGTGGAGAGCCTGTCTTCATACGAAGCCATTCCCCCACACCCAATGATGGACTATTGGCTCTGTGATGGATCTCTGCAGAGAGGACTCATGATAGGGCCTGATGAAATACATCCTAGAATACTCAAGGAGCTGACTGAGGAGATTTCGGAGCCATCAGCAATTATTTGAAAACTCATGGAAGATGGGAAAGATTCCAGAAGACTGGAAGAGAGCAAATATAGTGCCAATCTATAAAAAAGGGAATAAGGACAACCTGGAGAATTATAGACCAGTCATCTTAACTTCAGTATACGGAAAGATAATGGAGCAAATTAAACAATCAATTTGCAAAGGGGTCCAGGAGAGCTGGCTGTATTTTAAAGAATCCTTATTGTGGTTGCAGGAACAAACCATCCCGATATGTGGAAAGAATACTAAATATGGCAGGCGACCAGCTTGGCTAAACAGTGAAATCCTTGCAGATCTTAAACACAAAAAAGAAGCTTACAAGAAGTGGAAGATTGGACAAATGACCAGGGAGGAGTATAAAAATATTGCTCAGGCATGCAGGAGTGAAATCAGGAAGGCCAAATCACACTTGGAGGTGCAGCTAGCAAGAGATGTTAAGAGTAACAAGAAGGGTTTCTTCAGGTATGTTAGCAACAAGAAGAAAGTCAAGGGAAGTGTGGGCCCCTTACTGAATGAGGGAGGCAACCTAGTGACCGAGGATGTGGAAAAAGCTAATGTACTCAATGATTTTTTTGCCTCTGTCTTCACGAACAAGGTCAGCTCCCAGACTGCTGCACTGGACAGCACAATATGGGGAGAATGTGACCAGCCCTCTGTGGAGAAAGAAGTGGTTCGGGACTATTTAGAAAAATTGGACATGCACCAGTCCATGGGGCCGGATGCACTGCATCCGAGGGTGCTAAAGGAGTTGGCGGATGAGATTGCAGAGCCATTAGCCATTATTTTTGAAAACTCATGGCGATTGGGGGAGGTCCCGGATGACTGGAAAAAGGCTAATGTAGTCCCCATCTTTAAAAAAGGGAAGGAGGAGGATCTGGGGAACTACAGGCCAGTCAGCCTCACCTCAGTCCCTGGAAAAATCATGGAGCAGGTCTTCAAGGAATCAATTCTGAAGCACTTAGAGGAGAGGAAAGTGATCAGGAACAGTCAGCATGGATTCACCAAGGGGAAGTCATGCCTGACTAACCTAATTGCCTTCTATGATGAGAAAACTGGCTCTGTGGATGAGGGGAAAGAAGTGGATGTGTTATTCCTTGACTTTAGCAAAGCTTTTGATACGGTCTCCCACAGTATTCTTGCCGCCAAGTTAAAGAAGTATGGGCTGGATGAGTGGACTGTAAGGTGGATAGAAAGCTGGCTAGACCGTCGGGCTCAACGGGTAGTGATCAATGGCTCCATGTCTAGTTGGCAGCCGGTTTCAAGTGGAGTGCCCCAAGGGTCGGTCCTGGGGCCGGTTTTGTTTAATATCTTTATTAATGATCTGGAGGATGGTGTGGACTGCACTCAGCAAGTTTGCAGATGACACTAAACTAGGAGGAGTGGTAGATACACTGGAGGGTAGGGATCGGATACAGAGGGTACATCTACACTACAGGGGGGGAGTCGATTTAAGATACGCAAATTCAGCTACGTGAATAGCGTAGCTGAATTCGACATATCGCAGCCTACTTACCCCGCTGTGAGGACGGCGGCAAAATCGACTTCTGCGGCTTTCTGTCGACGGCGCTTACTCCCACCTCCGCTGGTGGAGTAAGAGCGCCAATTCGGGGATTGATTGTCGCGTCCCAATGGGACGCGATAAATCGATCCCCGAGAGGTCGATTTCTACCCGCCGATTCAGGCGGGTAGTGTAGACCTAGCCAGAGGGACCTAGACAAATTAGAGGATTGGGCCAAAAAACAGAAACACCTGATGAGGTTCAACAAGGACAACTGCAGAGTCCTGCATTTAGGATGGAAGAATCCCATGCACTGCTACAGACTAGGGACCGAATGGCTAGGTAGCAGTTCTGCAGAAAAGGACCTAGGGGTCACAGTGGACGAGAAGCTGGATATGAGTCAACAGTGTGCTCTTGTTGCCAAGAAGGCTAATGGCATTTTGGGCTGTATAAGTAGGGGCATTGCCAGCAGATCGAGGAACATGATCGTTCCCCTCTATTCAACATTAGTGAGGCCTCACCTGGAATACTGTATCCAGTTTTGGGCCCCACACTACAAGAAGGATGTGGAAAAATTGGAAAGAGTCCAGCGGAGGGCAACAAAAATGATCAGGGGGGCTAGAGCACATGACTTCTGAGGAGAGGCTGAGGGAATTGGGATTGTTTAGTCTCCAGAGGAGAAGAATGAGAGGGGATTTGATAACAGCCTTCAACTACCTGAAGGGGGGTTCCAAAGAGGATGGAGCTCGGCTGTTCTCAGTGGTGGCAGATGACAGAACAAGGAGCAATGGTCTCAAGTTGCAGTGGGGGAGGTCCAGATTGGATATTAGGAAACACTATTTCACTAGGAGGGTGGTGAAGCACTGGAATGCGTTACCTAGGGAGGTGGTGGAGTCTCCTTCCTTGGAGGTTTTTAAGGTCCGACTTGACAAAGCCCTGGCTGGGATGATTTAGTTGGGAATTGGTCCTGCTTTGAGCAGGGGGTTGGACTAGATGACCTCCTGAGGTCCCTTCCAACCCTGATATTCTATGAAACACCTAGAACAGGGGTAGGCAACCTTTCAGAAGTGGTGTACCGAGTCTTCATTTATTCACTTTAATTTAAGGTTTTGCGTGCCGGTAATACATGTTAACGTTTTTTAGAAGGTGTCTCTAAGTCTATACATACAACAATGGTTTAGTTGTTAAAGTAAACAAGGTTTTCAAAATGTTTAAGAAGCTTCATTTAAAATTAAATTAAAATGCTGATCTTACGCCGCCAGCCTGCTCAGCCGCTTCCAGCCTGGGGTTCTGTTCACCTAGACTTGCAGCGGGCTGAGCGGGCTGTCAAGGGGCCGGTAGCCGGGACCCCAGACCTGGGCGATGGTTCAGGGCAGAGGGCTTGGTGTGTGAGGGGGTGCAGGGCAGAAGGCTGGATGTGTGGGGAGTTCAGGGGTAAGGGCAGAAATCTGGGTCTTGGGGGAGACTTGAGGTAAGGTCTGATTCTGTTCAATATCTTCATCGATTTAGATAATAGTATAGAGCAGTGGTGCACCAACATTTCCACTTGCACAGCCCTTACCATTCATGGAATTTGTCCCAGCCCACATTACAAGTAATGTGAAGTAGCCCCCTTCTTGTTGCTGCTGGCAGCAGCGCTGCCTTCAGAGCTGGGTGGCTGGAGAGCAGCAGCTGCTGGCCGGGGTGTTCACATTGTTTGTGGCATGGAAGGACTTTTTTTTTTTTTAATCCTGCGCCGGTCCCACCCCAAAATATCCACTCTATTTTTATACTGCTCCCACTATTATGGCAGAGGGTCCTGCAGGACCAATGGAATCCTAGTTTCTTCCCACCCCCCTAGAGAACCTCTTGTGTGCCCCCCACGAGGGCACCCCCAGTTGTGCACCACTGGCATTGAGGGTACACTTACAAAGTTTGCAGATGATATCAAGTTGAGAGGGGTTGCAAGTGCTTTGGAGGATAGGATTAAAATTCAAAATGATCTTGACAAACTGGAGAAATCGTCTGAAGTAAATAGGATGAAATTCAATAAGGACAAATGCAAAGTACTCAAAAAAAAATCCGATCTTGTGCTTATGAAATGCATGTGCCCCTACAGCACAATCCATGCTGCCACATACTCGAAAGCTATCTGCAGACTCAGGCACACAGCACTACATCAGTTCACATTTTTTAAGCTTTGTCTTGCAATCTATCAACCTATTAACCTTAAACATGGAGGAGCTACATCCTCAACCTAAAGTACAACTTTTCTACTCTGCAGTTTACAAGAAATATTGGGAAACCTTTTTCTCAGACCATGAAATCCTTCAATCTATTTTTCAGCAAGCAGGTAAGTTATGTCTCTCTAGTGTTTGGAGTACACAAGTTACTGCCCATTAATCTGAAATTTAGTTAGTTTTCCTTTGCTAGAATTTTGCATTTCTTCTAGATTGCACAATAAACCACTTTGTTGTTCTCAGCACTAGTGATCAGTGTTATTATGCACATTTTAATATCGCCGGGGAACATTTAGCATCTTCTCACTAACCCCCACTACTCAACATTTGTAAATAAAGCATTTATTTTCAGTAGATTTTGTGTAAAACGCTGTTTTACAAAGTGGCCTTCGAATACTTGAAGCAAAATAAATTTTGTTATCTACCTGGCAAATCCTAGTTGTCACATAGCCCAATCCCACTCACTCCATCCAAACCAATGTTGCTGAAATCACTCCCATCTTGGAATTCCTCCACTGACTTCCCCAGTTCTGACTTAACTCCCACAAATACAAGCCTGTGTACAACTATGCCCTAGCCTACATCTTGGACTTTGTCTCTTACTGCATCTCCACACCCGTAGCCAATGGTGCCAGCCTTGTAGTTTACTTCACTCACTTCTGTCTATGCCTTTTTCCATGATGCCCACATGCATAAGGCTGCATTTGCAATTCCTGCCCTCCATGACACCACCCTCTCATTCAAGTCCCACCTATAAACTCACTTATTCTGTTATACATACACAAATTAAGGCCAGAAAGGGCCACTGTGATCTTCTCATCTGACCTCCTGTATTACACAGGCCACAGGACTTCCCTGAATTAATTCCTGTTTAAAATAGAGCTTATCTTTTAGAAATCCATCCAACCTGGATTTAACAGTTTCTTAGTGTTCGAGAATCCACCACAACCTTTAATAATTTTTTGCAATAGTTAATTATCCTAACTTAAAAATTTGTGGTTTATTTGCAGTCTGAATTTGGCTTACTTCAAATTGGAGCTTGTTACAACTTAATGAAATACACTTACCTGTATAGACTGATGGAATCCTAACCACGTGTCACATGGCAATTCACTTTCAGGCACAGAAAGCAGTAGTTCAAAACAACTCCTGTAACAAAAAAGAGCTGTATAAGTAAGATAGCTAAAACACTGCTGTAGCAGCATTAGGAAGTGGCAGGTCTTGTTTTATTCCTAGACATGAAACTATATTAAGATGCAGCCATGATTGAAATAGTGTTTTAGTAACTTAAGAGTTAAAAAAAAAAAAAAAAAAAAAAAGTTACAGGGATGTAGTAATTATCACAAAACCAGGTATTATAAACCCAGGAAATTCAGAGTTAAGATTAAATTTCTAAGAAATCCAAACTATGTTAAAAGTAAGAAATGCACAGTTAAGACATCCAAACCATAACTCTGACCTATAGTGACCTCATGAAATAACCATACCATGACTGAGGGATTTTAGTGTTTGTGATCACAGACTTCATTAAACTGATTTTTAAGAGTCACATCAGATTTAATATCCCTCCCTCCTTGTGACATCACTAAGGAGCAAAATTAAGGTCAAGTTACTATTGTACAGCATGAGCCTTAATATCACTTAAAGTGCTTTGTGTGAAAGTTTGCCACACAGTACAATGAAATTTAAAACCAAGTGTCTCTGGAAGAAGCATGTTCAACTGGGGGTGGGGGATGGAATGATCAGGGAGGCTGATGGGCAGGAATGGGGAGACAGGCTAATAGTCTAGAAGCGTCCTCTAGCCACCAGTGATGTCCCACAGCTCTGAGCTGTGGGGGATAGAGAAGCTGGGGGGTTTGAAAGAGGTGTAGTCAAAGGAGAGAGCCTGAGACATGAGGCCTGGTGGAAGAGGCCTGAACTAAAGTGGTAGTCAGGCCCTGCTAATATAAAGCTAAGTTAGCAAAAGTCGGGCTGTGAGCAGAAGTCAGGGCCTGCCTGCGCACAAGTTCACAGAAGCTGCTAAGAACAGGGCTGGTATTGCAAAAAACACATTCTTAAGAAGAATTCTTAATATGCTAGGCACAGGACACTCATGTAAGCACATTCTGTAAGGACGGTATCAGAACACCCAGATACCCATATGGTACACACTCCTCAAAAAATAACACTCACCTCTCTTAAATAAGATCAGGATGACAGAGTGATGGATAGAGATGTTCTGATCGAATCAACGTGTACATGATAAAAGGTGGTAACTAACCACATCAGAGGGGCAATACGTAATTTGTCTGTACTGGTATATAAAGAGGGGTCTCAGAAGAAGCGTCTTTCACCAGCCAAAGCGGAAAAGGAAAGTCCCACCGTTCACCAAGCTGGTCCATTGTTATAGGCAAACATGTTGTAGTAGTCCTGTCGAGTATACGGGATACTAGGACCATGCTTCGTCAACAACAAACGTGATTGGGTGCCTTCTACTGAAACAGTTCTGTGGTTTTATTGGGCAGTTTGATCAAGGTCTGCTGTGTCGGCTATCTGCGCATAGTTGTGACAGTATACTGAAACACACACACACACCCCCAACAACCAACTACAAGAGGTTGTACCAGAGGTGATAATGGAGTTCCTGGTCATGGGCTCACCAGCCCAGCAATCAACAAGTAGATGGCTAATTAGGTAAGGTTTCAGAGTAGCAGCCGTGTTAGTCTGTATCTGCAAAAAGAACAGGAGTACTTGTGGCACCTTAGAGACTGACAAATTTGTCAGTCTCTAAGGTGCCACAAGTACTCCTGTTCTAATTAGGAAAGCTGTCTGTTGCGCCACTCTTCATGCAGCCTAATAGAGAAGCCTTCTCCCCCTTCCACTCGGTGTCCTCCGACATGTATGTGTGTGTATTGGGCTCTGTAATTCTCTGAGGAGCTGCTCTCAGCAAGTAAGTGGATTATTGACTTGACAAGGCCCATGATGCTCACACAAATACTGCCTGGGCAAAGGAGAGTCACTTCCTCCTCCCGACTTGTGGGTAGCATTTAGTCACCTGCATAGAAAACAAGGAAGGCCCCGACACAGTCTGTGTAGGGCAAGATGCGGGCAAGCAGGGTTAGACAGGAGTGTGGCAGAGGGAGGTAAGTGGGACCATCCAGAAATGGTTCCTGTCTGGGAAAAAGGTTCTTTTGTCTACAGCAGTACTGCAGCAACTGAGTTCCACATGGCAGGTTTCCCTTGTGGACAAGCTCAGTCTTTAGCACAGGGGCAGTTTGCTGCACACGGCCCTGTCTTTGCAGTGGCAAAAGCACAGCCAGGCTGCAGGTAATACCAAAGCACACAACCCTGCTCTACAACAAAACAAGATTTCTCCTTGTGTCCAGGCTCCTGTTAATCACAAAGCAAGGCAGCCCACCCAGCATGGCTCAGCAGTTCCTGTATTACAGGACTGCTGCAGGTGGAGATGCCACCCCTCTCTAATCTACAGCCACCTGAGGCAAATCCTGCCCCACCACCTCTCCAGGAGAGTCTTCCAATACTTCCCCTAGCATTAGAAAGTACAAGTTCCTTCCACAGGCCGTGCCTGTTTGATGAGCCTCCTGCAGCATTTCAAACCAGCAGTTCACTGACAGAAATTCACAAGTGGACTGCCAGCTGGGGAAGCTGATTGCTTTTGGGGTAAATGCCCCCTCATCCTCCTGCATTCAAAGGTAGGAAGAATAGAGTGATGCTGTCTCAAGAATAGCTCTATATCACAGAAAGTTTGCCTGAACTTAGGGAACAACAGGCAGTTCACTAACTGGAGTTGCTGCAAGAGAAGACTCCAGAAAGAACGGAGTCAGAGTGTGCACAGAGGGTCAGGGGAAAGAGATGTGTTGACACTTAATACAGTCCAAGAAAGATTTTTAAGGCTTTCCTAGGAACAAGACTCCCATGATGCTTTGTAGTTAAGATGAAGCTAACTTTAGAGAACAGAAAGAAGAACAGGAGTACTTGTGGCACCTTAGAGACTAACAAATTTATTAGAGCATAAGCTTTCGTGTACTATATCCCACTTCTTCGGATGCATATTAGAGAACAGAATTTTACTGAGCAGTAACCCTTAGCATAATTTTCAAAAAATGTTGGAGATGTTTTAGCAATGTACTAAAAGCAAAATATAAAATGAACTGCAATGGCACAGGAACCTTCAAAATAGCCTAAAGTAAGAAGTGTGTACCAAAAAGAGAAAATAGATGAGGACCAGAATTATACCTAATGAAGGTGACAAAGGTATAACTGCCCCAAACTCATAGGGGAAGTAAGACCATCTGCAGTCTAGCCACAAACTGTCAGTGAACTATAGGAGAGGTATTCCTCAGCTGTTGCTAACTGTATACCTCTGGTATGTGGTGTCTTTACTGTTAATCAATAAATCCAATCAAAGCTGATTTATCCAAGGTTTGTTATTACTGAACTAATATAATATAATCAAAGTTAAATATGTTATCAATTATTAGTTATCAATAATTTGGCTACTGATCATTGACAAATTGATAATTATTGGCAATTGATAGAGGGTCAGAGTTGTGCCAAAAGATCAGGAGAATAGACAGAGTGGGCAGCTGCGGGTAATCCATTAACCATGCCTGAGTATTTGTGGGGGGTGGGGAAGAGGGAATGTTTGGCAGGAAAACGCTGAAGCGGTCTCCCAAGTCCTTAATCTTATAAAAACAATTTGAGACTAGAAAATTTAGAACAAAACAAAAACAAACAATAAAACCTGAACTATGAACATGAATAAAAACCATTTTTCTAAAAGTTTTGAAAAATGTATCACAGGGACGAGAGCATAGCAGCAGCTCTGACTTGGACCATGCAGCAGTGAGAAGGAATTGGAGACACGTGGCCCACTCCACTCTTCATCACCTTGGGCGAAACTATGAGGCAATGCAGGAATACATGTGCCAACCGCCAAACAGTACTACTTTCCAAAGCTCTGGCTCCAGGCCAGGGGTGGGCAAACTACGGCCCGTCAGCCATTTTAATCTGGACCTCGAACTCCTGCTGGGGAACGAGGTCTGGAGCTTGCCTCGCTCTGGCACTCCAGCCGCGGAGCAGGGTCAGGGACTTCTCCACGTGGCTCCCGGAAGTAGTGCTATGTCCCCCCCTCTGGCTCCTACGCATAGGGGCACCCAAAGGGCTCCATTCCGCATGCTGCCGCCTCCACCCCAAGCACCACCACCCCAGCTCCCATTGGCCAGGAAACGCAGCCAATGGGAGCTGCAGAGACGGCGCTTGTAGACTGGGGAGCGCGCAACAGAGCTGCCTGGCCACGCCTCTGTGTAGAAGCCGGAGGGGGGACATGCAGCTGCTTCCGTGAGCCACTTGAGGTAAGCATGCCTGGAGCCTGCACCCCGATCCACCCTCCTGCACCCCAACCCCCTGCCCCAGCCCTGATCCCCCTCCTGCACTCCAAACCCCTCGGTCCCAGCCCAGAGCGCCTCACCTCTCCCATAATCCAACCCCAATTTCGTGAGCATTCACAGCCCACCATACAATTTCTATACCCAGATGTGGCCTTCGGCCCAAAAAGTTTGCCCACCCCGGCTCCAGGCACATGTGCATAACCCTCAGTGGAATTCAATAGGGACCATCATTCTAAGAAGAATGGAGGTTATTCACCTGGTAAATGGAGTAGGAGATAGACTCTGCATATTCACATTCTTGGGGTGTGTTGACAGGTGCAGTTTGGACAGCGTAACCCAGCAACAGTGTCCATTAGATAGCCCCTCCTACCTCTCCCCTTATCATTCAAGCAGGTTCTGAGGGTGAGGTGTTGTTTGCAGCCTCAGTTTCTTCCATCACTACTGCAGAGTTAAGAACTAATTAGAAAACAATAAAAGAAGTGAAGATAGGCAGGAAGGGTGAATATGCAGAGTCCATCTCGAAGAACTCTGATTACAGGTAAGTAACCTCCATTTCTTCTTTGAGTGCCCTGTGCATATTTCAACTCTTGGGATAGTTTGGTAAACAATGTCATGGAATACTTCTCTCAAACAGCATCAGAGCTAGATGATGAATCTAAACCATAATGCTTCCTACAAGCATGGGTATATCTCCAAGTAGCAGCCTTGCAAGTCCAACAATTGGGACACAGACATGCTAAAGAGGTAGCATTGCTCTAGGGGAATGCATTTTAATACTACAGAGGAGAAAATGGAAGAATTTTTATAAAACTTGCCTTTATGCATTGCATGACCCACCCAGACAGCAATTGGGCCAAATAGCCCACTCCTTTCATAAGAAATGAAAAGTTTATGAGAGGCTGTAAAGTCTTTTGTCCTACTCAAATAGCAGGACAATGTTATTTTTTAAGCATCCAGCCTATGTAATCTAGATCAGTGGCTCTCAACGTTTCCAGCCTACTGTACCCTTTCAGGAGTCTGATTTGTCTTGTGTCCCCCAAGTTTCACCTCACTTAAAAACTACATGCTTACAAAATCAGACATAAAAATACGGAAGTGTCACAGCACACTAGTACTGAAAAATTGCTTACTTTCCTCAATTTTACCATATAATTATAAAATCAATTGAAATATAAATACTGTACTTATATTTCAGAGAATAGTATATACATCAGTATAAACAAGTTATTGTCTGTATGAAATTTTAGTTTGCACTGACTTTGCTCGTGCTTTTTATGTAGCATATTGTAAAACTAGGCAAATATCTAAATACACTGATGTACCCCAGGGAAGACCTCTGCGTACTCCCAGGGGTACCTGTACCCCTGGTTAAGAACCATTGATCTATATTCTCCCTTTATGAGTATGTAGTCTGGGAAAGAAAACCAGTAAGCTCACCAATTAATACAAACACAGATACTGCTTTTGGAAGAAATTTAGGATGTGGTGTAAGCATAACTTTATCCTTTTGAAGTACAGTAAATAATGGGTCTGCCAGAAGCCTTTAACACTCTAATTCGTCTTGCTGATATGACTATTATGAAATCTGTTTTAATAGATAATTAAACAAACAACTTGACAGTTTCAAACTGTGCATTCATGAACTGGGTCAACACCAAATTTAATTCCCAATGAGGGAACTGGGTCTCTTATTGGTGGGCACAAAAAATCAATCAATCTTCCATAAAACTTGTCAGAATTGTGTAAAACCACATTTATCTATGTGTTTACGAAACACTAATGCTACTAAATGAACTCTAGGTGAAGACATGGATAAACCCAGTTTTAAAATATAGCAAATACTCCAGAATACACTGAATAGGTGCCTGTAGAGGATTCATACTCTTTATCAGATTACACGTTTTATATTTAAAGCCACAGTATTTCCTAGTTGAGTACTTTGTAGAATTGTTTAACATACCTTGCACCTCTACAGTACAATGTCTTAAGTCTTATAGCTCATGCAGCTAGGTGTAATTATAGAGCAAGGGTAGTCAACAGGGAGACTATGGGCCAAATCCGGACTGCCAGACTCTTTTGAACGGACCACAAAAATCTTTTTATTTACTTATTTTTGTATTTCATCTGGAATCTGGACCTTGACTATACCTTGACCAAGAACGTTGGACTGACAAAAAAAATAACTGATTACCCCTGCTACAGAAGATCTGGATGGTGCATATTCACCTTCAGTTGAGGCAATAACTAACATCACAAGTCAGAATTTGTAATTTCCCTTGGAGGAGTAAAGCAGATCTCTATACCATTGTTGCCTGAGCCATACTGGAGCAACTAAGGGCATTTTAGCTGGGTCCAATCCTCCCTACTATCTTTTGAATTATCAGAAACAGGGGGAAGCATCCATCAGTCTGACTCCCCCAATTTAAAAGGAGCTCTTCTGAAACTGACAGATTCTCTTTGGTTACTCTTGAGCAAAAACAAGGACACTTGATATTGTGCCTTGTTGCAAAGAGATCTATCTCCAGGGTAGCCCAAAGACTAAGGAGGTCTTGAATTACCAAGTCCTTCAGTGACCACTCATGCTGCTGAGTCAATCTCTGCTGAGTAAACTCGTGAGCTCATTGCATTGCCCTGCTTTGTGCAGGGCAATCAGATAAATGCTGTGAGAAATACACCAGTCCTAAAGCTTTAATGGTCTCCTTGCAAAGTTGATACAAGCAAGCTCCCCACCGCCATTTGGTCAAGTAATGATTCGCTCTTGCATTGCCAGTGGCAACTCTCACCATTTTGTTCTGAATGCAAATCCTCAGAACTTGACAAAAAGCTCTCAGCTCTGACATATCTAAGTTTAAACAATTCCTCAATGACTAATCTCTGACAGATTGGCAGACTGCACTCCCCATCTGCTTTTGGACATCTGAAATAACTGAAGTTTTCTTGAATGCTTGGTTTGACATTCTGAGATTCTCCCCTCCCCAATGCTGAAGAAGCCTTATTTTGAGTCTGGCATACAGTGTAATAAATTGAAGCCATTAGTCCAGTAGACAGAGCCTGTGATGGGGTGTACTTGCCCCACACTGGGGCAGAAGGGGTTAAGACAGCACTCTTCGCAGCGAAAGCCACGCCCCGCTTACCCTGCCGGGCATGCTCCAATTGCTGCTGCAATATAAAAGGGAGCAGCTTAGCTCAGTCAGGGCAGACTGCTGAGGAAGGAGGACGCACCTCGCTGGCTCCAGCAAAGGAGCAGCTGGGATCCAGATTACAGAAGCAGGAGATACCAAGGCCAAGGCAGGCACCCAGGTAGATTGCAGTCATCACCCAAGGAGCCCAGAGACTCCAAGGCCACCCCAACTTCAACTGCAGGAGTCACAGTAGGAAATAGCCCAGGGAAGGACTAGTCAGCATCCCTGCAGCAGTTGGCATATTGTGGGAGGATTCCCTGCTTAGTGGCAAACCCATTGGACACTACCAGGGCCCTGGGCTGGGACTCAGGGGAACAGGGAAGGCCTGGGTCCCCCCATCCCATTCACCCCCATTGCGGGGGCAGCCCATCTAATCCCTCCTACTGACTCTGGCCCTTTGGCCATGCTTCCCCGCAGCCTAGGGGAGTCCTACTGACTCTGGCCCTTGGGCTGTGCAGCCCTGAGGCTGATGGCAGCCATATTCACTTTAACCAAAAGGCTACCACGCCCTTGCCTCACCCCCAGGGTGATGGGGTGTACTTGCCAAGCAACAGAGAACGCGGGCAATGGTCGTGACCTACTAAAAAGGACCCGAGCGAGGGGAGACCGCTTGTTAATCGCTGCAAAGCAAGATGAAGACCGACAAACTATTTAAGTGATTATTAGAGAACCAACTACAGACAAGACTGCAGCAACAGTGCCAAGCATAACTGATGCAGCAGATCACAGGGCAGCAGCAGCTGCTGATGCGTGAACTGGCCGACCAGCACCAGACTCAACAGGAGAGGCTGATGCAGCAAATGGCGCAACTGTTGCAACCCAGGGGGGCCCCTCTCCCCAACCAAGCAGGAGCAGATGCAGGACCCATACCCGCCAACCTCCCCATGCGACTCATGAAGATGGGGCCCCAGGGATGACTTCGAAGCCTTTCTGGTAACTTGAGACAGCAGCCACCACCGCATGGTAGCCACCCGCACACTGGGCCACCCTCTTGGTCCCCTACCTCATGCGCCCTGCCCAGTCCACATTCTAGAACCTACACACCCTACATGCTCTCGACTACGGGAAGGTAAAGGCCGCTATCCTAGACCAAGCAGGCATCAGTGCCAATACCTACCACCAGCACTTCCGCCAGGCACAGTCCTGGAGACGTGGGTATCGTTCCTGGTGGTGGTTAGACCCTAAAAAAAAAAAAAAAAATGGTCGGGGGCCAAAGTGGTCCTCGAGCAATGCACCCAGATCCTCCCCAGCAGGGAAAAGGAATGGGTACAGCAGCATCGACCAGCTACCCTCGCCGAAGCTGTAGAATTAAGGGAGAATTACCTGGTGGCAGAAGCCCCGGAGCCACAACTGCAGAAGCCAGAAATCCCGAGGGGAAGAAATGGTACAGCCAGAGGCAGCCCTCATAGCAACAAACTGGGGAGAGCACGGCGCCTACCCCGAGCCCTCTATCAGTTCAAGCCACAAAGAGAGGCGGCCAGCTGGCAGAGTATCAACCTGGAGGGAGGGAGACCCGCCGGGGGGAGTCCCCCCTCCAAAGACAGAAGCACCCACTGGAGGAAACCAAGACTGGTGCTATGAGTGCGGAGAGGAGAGGCACTTCCGCTGGGACTGCCCATACATGGACTGTAGCTATGATCGAGTATGGGTAGCCAGCCCAACAAAAAGACCCAGAGAAGCTCATGGTACCCCTACGGGTGAACAGGACCCTGACGCAGACCCTGGTAGACACCGGATGCAGCCAGACTCTTATCCGGGATGGCGTGATCTCTATTCCCAAGCCGACTGGCACCGAGATACAGTTGCAGTGCGTCCACAGAGATGTCTGCCTTTATCCAATTGCTAAGGTTAAGCTGGAGTTTGCCCAACACAACGCGGTCCTCCAGGTTGGGGGTTGCCCCCAAATTAGCCTACCCTGTGATCTTGGGCACTATTGGCCCTGGTTCAAGGAACTCTTAAGAGGTTATGATTGTCGAAACTCAGGAGGGGACAAGAAAGGGCTTCTGCAGAGAGGGCTACTTGGCTGACCAGCAGATCCCAACCCGGGGGAGGGCCCTTCCGACCATCTGGGAGCAGATGGTGGACCCTATCCTAAACCATGCCTGGGAACATGCAATGACCCCCAGCCCAGAAACAGGGGACAGTGCCTGTCACCCACAATGGCCCCGCTTTGAGATTCATAGGTTCCACCTCTACCGGTGGTCAAAGATCCCCAGACGCAGAAGACCTCTGACAACTGCTGGTTCTACAAAGGCTACGGCATGATCTCCTCCTCCTCCTCGGGAAAAAGACTACCGTCCAAAGGGTGGCCCGACAGTTCTCCTGGCCAGGTATCCATCAGGAGGTAAAGGATTACTGCGCTTCTTGCCTGGAGTTCCAGCAGGCTGGACCAAAGGAGATATCCAAGGCACCCCCAAGGCACCCCTCATCCCCTTACCTGTGATAGGGGTCCCCTTTGAACACACCGGCCTAGACCTGATAGGGCCACTGGAAAGGAGCAGGGTGGGAAACTGCTACATCCTGGAGATCACTGACTATGCCACTTGCTACCCTGAAGCCGTCCTTTTGTGGACAGCCACGGCACCTAAGATCGCCACAGAGCAAGTGAAAGTCTTCGCCAGGGTGGGGATACCGCGAGAGATCCTAACCGATCAAGGTACCAACGTGACATCCATCTGATGGCTGAAATCTGCCACTTACTCAACATCCAGGCTCTCAAGACCTTGGCATACCACCACTCCAGGGAAGTGGAACTGACTCTGGCCATTAGGCCGCACTTCCCCCTAGGCCAGGGGAGTCCTATTGACGCCGGCCCTTGGGCCACGCAGCCCTGAGGCTGAGGGCAGCCATACTGACTTTAACCAGGGGGCTACCACGCCCTTGCCCCACCCCCAGGATGACAGGGAGTACTTGCCCTGCGACACACCCTTATAGAGGTTTTGATGTAGCATGTGAACACTGCATAACAAGTTCCTGAATCTTTCCTCTGGTAATAATACACTGCCTCCCTAGAAATCTAGAATCACTCTAGAATGAAATTTGTGTTGGAAAAAGTAAGGATTTCACCTATTAAGGGGCCTAGCCTCTTGAATAAGGAAGATGTAAACTGAAGTTTGTAAGACCTTCTCTGGCTTTGAGAGGCCAAATCGTCTAAATAGGGATAAACCAAAAATACCATGCCTTCTTAAATGGGCTGCTACTGCAGATAGGCATTTGGTAAAAAACATAGGCACAGCGGGAAGGCCAAATGGTAGGACCTTGCTCTGAAAATGGTCTTGACCGAATGTATAATGAAGATACTCCTGGTGTGACGGTGTATAGAAACATGCATCTTTCAATCAGAACTGCAAACCAATCTAGGGTGGAAAGAAAGAACAACAGGTGCAAGAGTCAACATTCTGAATCGGAATTTCATGTTCTAATTGTTGAGTTTCCTTAGATCCAGTATTGACTGAAGCCCTTCATTTTTTTTGGTATCAGGAAATATCAATAAAATCCATGGTTTCTGAATTCTCTTGGGACACCTCTATGCTCTTGCTTGTATCAGGGCACCTTTTTCTACTTTTACTCTCTACTTTTTATAGGAGGGATCCTTGAATAGGGAAGTGGGGAGGGCTGAACAGAAGAAGAGTATCTAATTGAATGGTATTGTGATGTTACATCCCATATTCTTTATTGAAATATGCTTATGATATGATAACAGATCTTACAAGACCCATCTTGCATTAAAATGTATCATTGGAAAGGTTAAAAGAACAGGAGTTCTTGTGGCACCTTATGATACCTTATCCAATTTATATGGATGTATCATTTCTGTATCTAAAGTTACGAATACTGACTATGTAACAATTACAATTGACAGTGTACGTGGGAAACACCCACCCACACAACAGGCCATCAGCCAGAAATAATAAGTCTTTGAAGATACTCATCTCTCCTTCCTGGGACATTGCTTTGACACTACAAGGTCAGGTGGTCATGTCACTTGGTACTAAACACCACCTTGGACACTGCTGGTACTTTTCCATTGGAAACAAAGGCTTCCCGCCTTATGTAAATTCTATTTAAGGCTGGAGAGTAAAGCAAACAGGACTCTTCTCCATCACCTTCCTGCCTTAGGAAAAAAAAAAAAAAAAAAAAAAAAACACTGCTGAAAGTACCTGAAGAGACAAAGGAACTGAGTGATGGGAAAGGCAAGGGCTGAGTCCAGACTAAGACAAGAGTCTAGTCTGTAAAGAGAAATAACTGGAACTCTAAACTACAGAAACGCTGCAACTTGCCTAAAACAACATTTAGAGTGAGAAATTACTTCTTGAAAGCAGTCTATAAGATCTTAAGCTTGGTATGAGTGTTTTGTTTTATTTGCTTGGTAATCTGCTTTGTTCTGTTTGCTATCCCTTATAATCATTTAATAAACTTATTTCTTGTTTATAACATAACCCAGATTGTGTAATTCATATCTGGAGGGGGGGCTGGGGAAAGAAGCTGTGCATCTCTCTCCACATTGAATTTTTATAAGCTTGTGCTGTGCAGATCTTGCTATACAGCACAAGACAATATTACTTTGGGTTAACTCCCCAAAAGAGGATGTGCACTTGAGTGCTGGGCAATTTCCTAGCTGAATCTCCCCATAGAAAGCTGCTGGCAGACTTTGTGTGATTCTACAGCTGGTGCATCCCTACATGTGTATGTGTGCTGCCAGAAGCCGGAGAGCATGATTCAGCAAAACAGGGAGAGGGAGGAGGCCAAGCTAGTGGAGTAGGCTGGCTCAGTGAAAACCCAGCACATCAGGTGGCATCCTGGACAGGAGGATTGGGGGTCCCACCCATCACAGGTATACGCTTCCTTTATCTCTAAAATCCACTTGCCTAAGGTGATGGACATCCATTCATAGTAGAAATGAGACAGGTCAAAAAGCAGGTCAGGAAGTAGGTAATTCAGGAATTCGCTTGGAGCACTTGATTCTTACGTCAAACCTATGGCCTAACATTTGAAAAAGAGAGCATAATCCAAGGATGCTTTATCTTCATTTGAGGTTTGAACACGCTCGCTGAGAATCATAGACTTTAAGGTCAGAAGGAACCATTATGATCGTGTAGTCTGACCTCCTGCACAAAGCAGGCCACAGAATCTCACCCACCCACTCCTGTATCAAACCCCTAACCTATGTCTGAGCTACTGAAGTCCTCAAATCGTGGTTTAAAGACTTCAAGATGCAGAGAATCCACCAGCAAGTGACCCTTGCCCCACACTGCAGAGGAAGGTGAAAAACCCCCAGGGCTTCTGCCAATCTGCCCTGGAGGAAAATTCCTTCCCGATCCCAGATATGGCGATCAGCTAAACCCTGAGCATGTGGGCAAGACTCACCAGCCAGACACCCAGGAAATAATTCTCTGTAGTAACTCTCATCCCACCCCATCTAACATTCCATCACAGGCCACTGGGCATATTTACCGCTAATAGTCCAAAATCAATTAATTGCTAAAATTAGGCTATCCCATCATACCATCCCCTCCATAAACTTATCAAGCTTAGTGTTGAAGCCAGATATGTCTTTTGCCCCCATTGCTCCCCTTGGAAGGCTGTTCCAGAACTTCACTCCTCTAATGGTTAGAAACCTTGGTCTAATTTAAAGTCTAAACTTCCTGATGGCCAGTTTATATCCATATGTTCTTGTGTCCACATTGGTACTGAGCTTAAATCATTCCTCTCCCTCCCTGGTATTTATCCCTCTGATGACTTGTTGCTGTGAATATTTTCTTCTCTAGCCGTAACAAAAGATGAAGAAGACAGCAAATAAAATTATTTGTGTAACCTGAACATGGGACCAGTCTCTCTTTTATAAGGCTGTAAAAGACTCAACAATCTTGCCACACCAACACTTTCATCAGTGGAACATTTCCCTTCTATTTCTTGATCTGTTGCACATAATCAGTTTGAGTCACAGGCTCTTCTTCCTCCTCTAGTAGCGTATCAGGCACTAGGATAGAAAAATGCTCTCCATGAAAAGGATGACTAGGTGAAGGCCAATATGACCAAGCCACCAAACGTGGCATATGCCAATCCTGCCAGCTACCAAACTCTGACACTATCATTGCCTGTGGGGTGAGATAACTTTAGACTGCCTTCTGAGGCACAAAAGTCTTGATTAAAGCAGCTAATAGACCTCCGTAGCTCTGACCCAATCCAACCTTGGATCAGATAAAGAAATTATTGGAGAAGTGACCAATGACAGCATCTGAAAAACAAAACGAGGAGATGGGAGAACCTAATGGTGTCTTCAGGAAAAAAGGAATCTGAGGAGCTCTCTTGTAAGAGAGAGATGGGAAGCTTTATCTTATTTCTAAGCATATTTTTAGATTTTTATCTATTTAAATTTTCAGTTGCAGGAAATTATGGATTGTCAGACTATTATTTAGTGACAGTAGGCACAGCTTCAAAAAGTTAAAGCTTTATAAGCATTGAAACAAACTGTCAACACCATATGTGAAAATGTACAAACCAAACTAAGTTTTGAAGCAGAATTTTCTTATTTTGCCTATCTGTACATTTTGGTTATCGTTGGAAATATTTTTCATGGTTTGAGTGTACAGTGAAATCAATGTTTACAGACATTTACTGACTACAATTTAATCCTGTCAAGCCTACTTATGTTGCATCACTTAATCCTCAGATTTAATAGGCCTAGCTGCCAAGGCCTCCTGTAAAATAAGGGCTTGAAGTCTATTTAGTCTTTCTGTGCTCAGGACTAAAAGTGCTGCCTATTGCATCGTACCTAATTACTTTTTTTTTTAAAATGTTACAGGTTACTACAAGTGGAAAGAGTGCTTCAAGTTGATTTGTCCTCATCAGCAAAAAAAGAAGCGGTTCAGTGGTACTCATCAGCTTTGTTGATTACGCCAAAGAGTTGTAATGAGGCACTGGTTAAGACATCAGCATGCAGCCAGAAATTGTTGGAATCCATCCACAAATGGTATGCATAGTTACATGACACAATTACATAACAATTAATTACAATCCCAAAGTAATTTTTTTTTTTTAATTCTTGCATTTACTTTGGTCTTCATCATTTTTAAGCATCAATGAGAAGATAATTAGCCACTAAATCTTTTACACTATGGAGGACCTGGTTAAACACAACACTCAGTGGCACCTTACAAGCTGTAAGTGCTCTCAGACTAAATTTGGCATGGTTGGAGACAAAGTACATTGAGCATCAGGAAAATGCTGAAAATGCCAGGACAAGTGCCAGTAGGGGTAGAAACTTGCTTTGTACTAGGTCCCATGGCATTTGTGTTTCGAGAAGAACACCTGCTTCCTCTGCAGTAAGCCCATAGCCATCCATCAAGCACAGTTTTAACACAGGAGAAGCTATATTAGAGAGAACGTTGCATGGAAAGTAAAGTTAAGTAAGTGCATTGACCCAAAAGGCACCCATGCATATGACATTGTGTATTACATCGAGTGCTACACCGAGAAAGTATAGTACCATAAGGTAAAAGCAATAGAAAAATACCAATTTTACAACTGCAAACTGTGCAAATCAGCTGGAGTTCATAAATTACCTTGCAGATGGGACAGGAATGTGGTGGTAATGGCCAATGCAGAAGCCAAGTACAGAGAAATATCTGTTTTGAATGGGATTGAGGAGGAACAAATGCTCAGCAGAAAGGCTTTGAAAGCACTTATTGAAGATGAATTGTAGGATATGGACATAGTTTTTAGCAATCCTATCCTCAGAAACAAATCACAGTGCATATCCTTAAAAGCTGCAAAAGATATCCACTATCAAAAGTGGAAGAAAGCACCAATGTCAACAGTAATATGAAGACTGTTTGCAGCTGTGAAGTTTTTATGGAAAAGCATTTTGTCCTGCAGTATGTGGATGCCAAACCTGAAACAATAATGCCACATGACCTGTATTACTACTTCAAGCAGTGCATCCGTGGTTGCAGTGACTTCAGCACCAGAAAGTATGATAAGCAAGTGGAATACAAGCCTGCCAACTTGTCACAATGCCTCATGTACTAGTGCTTGAATGAAAGCCAGGCTTCCAATACATATGACAACTGTGTGGCATATGTGTGATCTATCACAAGTGGCTGTTGGTTTAACAATTCATTCCAAAACCTGCAGCAAATTCCACAGCATTGGCTCCTCAACTGACTTCAACAAAGTACTCAACCTGGAGATTGCAGTCACAAATGAGGTTCTTCACCCCATGGAACTGAATGAAGGGTTGTACATTTCCCCAGACCTCACCAGGGGTAGGTTTATATTTTGTGCTGCCAATAACTTAGACTTCCTTGACTGTACAACAGATAAAGGTACCCTTCATGTTACTCTTGTGGTCTGCTATCAGGAGCATATTAGCAGGGACCAGTCCCAATCTCGAGTGCTGTCTGGACCAGCAAAGAACCATTCCCTGAAGGAGTTTCCTAACTCACTTTCCTACCAAGGTCCAAAATTTTTGAGCCAAGAGTGCAGTGTTCAATGTAACATCAGTTAAACTGATTATAGAGCTTTTTACATTCACTAACCTTGACCTCTGTCAAGGCTGCTTCCCCACTCTGAACTTTAGGGTATAAATGTGGGGGCCTGCATGAAAACTTCTAAGCTTAACTACCAGCTTAGATCTGGTCCGCTGCCACCACTCCCAAATGTGCTAATTCCCTTCCCTGGGTAGCCTTGAGAGACTCTTCACCAATTCCCTGGTGAATACAGATCCAAACCCCTTGGATCTTAAAACAAGGAGAAATTAACCATACCCCCCTCCTATCTCCCACCAACTTCTGGTGGATCAAGATCCAACCCCCTTGGATCTAAAAACAAGGAAAAATCAATCAGGTTCTTAAAAAGAAGGCTTTTAATTAAAGAAAAAGGTAAAAATCATCTCTGTAAAATCAGGATGGAAACTAACTTTACAGGGTAATCAAACTTAAAGAGCCCAGAGGAATCTCCTCTAGCCTTAGGTTCAAAGTTACAGCAAACAGAGATAAACACTCTAGCAAAAAGGTACATTTACAAGTTGAGAAAACAAAGATAAAAACTAACACACCTTGTCTGGCTGTTTACTTACAAGTTGGAAATATGAGAGACTTGTTCAGAAAGATTTGGAGAGCCTGGATTGATGTCTGGTCCCTCTCAGTCCCAAGAGCGAACAACCCGCAAAACCAAGAGCACAAACAAAAGCCTTCCCCCCACCAAGATTTGAAAGTATCTTGTCCCCTTATTGGTCCTTTGGGTCAGATGTCAGCCAGGTTACCTGAGCTTCTTAACCCTTTACAGGGAAAAGGATTTTGGAGTCTCTGGCCAGGAGGGATTTTATAGTACTGTACACAGGAGAGCTGTTACCCTTCCCTTTATAGTTATGACAACCTCACTTTGTTATTATGCAAAAGTGTGATGCACTCCACAGGCAAAATTTAAAAAAAAAAAAAAAAAAAAAAAAAAAATCACTAAAAATGGCTTCAGCTAAAAGAGACAGAAGACCTTTCCTCAAATGATCTGGACACCCAGGAAATATACTACACCATTTCAGGAAAAAGGTACATTTCAATATGGTCAGCCTTTACATCAGCATTACACAAGGTGCCAGAGTAAATGATTCTTGTAAGTATCATGCCAATCATACCTCCTAGCCCCACTGGTTGCTCAGTTCAGTTAATTTTCCTTATGCATCTGAAATGCATGCACAAATACGAGTTAACCACATACTACCTTGCAAGAAAAATGTTCCGGCAAGTGAATTGCTCAAAGAATTTCATCATTGCATGGTGTAATGAAGCTGCTGCCTCATATTGTTCAGTGGAGTTTCTTCTTAGTTCCTATGAGGAGGCCGACACTAAAATTATCTTGCATGCCACCAACGTAACAGGGAGGTGCTAACTCTGGATTTTGGCACAAGACAGATGTTCTAGTGCTCTCTGAGAGATGCTACCAACGAGTTTCACAAGATTCCATATTTTTGCCTGGTTCTGAGGAACATAATCACTGTACATCCCTCAGGGTTTGGTCCTATCACTTGGCCCGTTAAAAGCTACTGTACTGCCAGGTTTCCACTCCACTTCAGGATGTGACATTACTGTAAGGCTGACTGGAAGGACCAAATTATCTTACTGGAAGCCATTTGATTCAGCCTCTGAAGATTCCTTCTCACTCTGAAGGTGCTTGGGAAAAGCTGAGACAGTCACTGATGAGGTCATAAATGTACTGGAGGCATTCATATGCAGTTTAACATTTGAAGACCAACATTACAACACTTGCAGAGCTATGCTGGTGGATGTTTTTCAAGAAGCAGACAAACGAAAAAATGCACCACCGACATAGGGTGAATTTATACTTGCCATTAGAAGGGCAAATTACCAAGCAACATAACATCAGGGATGATTAAGCGCATCCAAAACTACCCTCCCCTATAAGGCATGAATGAGTTTCGGAGGGATGGATTTGTCACACCAGTTATGTGTGAAATACCATGTGGTCCCAAATCAATCCTTCAGTTAATCAAATGCTTCTGTACGAAGACCAGATTCTCACTACCCTGCAAATGTCTGGTCAGCAGCCTGCCTTGTACGGAGAGTACAAGTGCAGCGTGGATGAGGATCAGTGTGACTGTGCATCTAGCAGTGGTGACCTACTGATTATGACTTTGATGAATAAGTGTTTTCAGTCCTACATGTCACGGACAACTTCCCTAGGATTAGCCAAAAATCAATGTGGTTTTTTTAGGTAAGCGAAGTATACTGGTATTAAATTTCCTAGAATATATTGTTAGGATATAGATATTCAGGCCTGTCTGCAAAAACCTATACTTTAAAAATTTAGGTGTATTCTTATCACTAAGCTAGTTATAGAGGTATAAAAGAAAGAATCAAAAGCACTGTCTGTCTGTGTAAGAGCCTTCTCTAACTGTGACAGTCTGAGGCCGTGTTAGGCTAAGGCCTTTGGCTAAGTAGCAGAGGCAGCCATAAGCTGGGAAGTGTATGGTCACATTCCAAACTAGTCCCATTGAAATAAGGTGCTATTGGGCTGTTAGGAATCCAATCCTGTCCTGATAACGCCTATCACCTCCAGAGAAAGGGCAGAGCCTAGAAGATGTAAAAGGAAACTTAAGTTTGATAGCATCCTGTCTGGCAAGAACTCACTTATGAATAGCTGGGATGTGAAATCCTCATTTCTTTGTTGTTCTATCACTCTAGTCCCCATTTCCCTATTGTTAGTCTGTATAATCTCTGTCTCGTTCTGTAATTGTTTGTCTGCTGTATAATTAATTTTGTTGGGTGTAAACCAATTAGGGTGGTGGAATATAATTGGTTAAATAATTATGCTACAATATGTTAAGATTGGTTAAGGTATAGCTAAGCAGAACTCAAGTTTTACTATATAGTCTGCAGTCAGAGGAAGTAGTGGGGAGGAAATGGGAACAGGGACACAGACAAAGCTCTGTGGTGTCAGAGCTGGGAAGGGGGACACTGAGAAAGGAAACTGGAAGCTTGCTGGAAGTTCATCCCAATAAACATCGAATTGTTTGCACCTTCAGACTTCGGGTATTGTTGCTCTCTGTTCATGCGAGACGGACCAGAGAAGTGAGAGGGTGAAGGAATAAGCCCCCTAACACATATCTACCTAACTGTTCTAGGTTTGTCATGTTTGGTATCACTGTTTTCGTGGGACAAAGAGCTTTCAAATTATATCAAACTCAGTACAATGTCGTTGGAAATGGGTTATCAAAATTTCCACCAACTGTAGGACATGGAGCTGGGGAGAAAGGGATTAGGGGGATCAGTGAGCATGTCCCCTCTGCCACGTGGCAAAGGTTGACACCATTGAAATTATGATTATGTAGATTTTTGTGAATCAAATGACACCCCCACTTACCTTTCATTCATTAACTTGCCCATAAAATGAGATTTTACTACATTACCCCCCTAGACTGAATAAGATCCAATGGCTAAAAGTTGACCGTAAACAAATTCAGATGAAATAAGATGTACATTTTTAACAGTGAGAGTAATTAACCTTTGGAACAACTTACCAGTGGTTGCGGTGGATTCTCTATTATTGGAAATCTTTCAATAAAGATTCGTTTTTCAAAAAGATATGCTCTAGTTCTAACAGGAGTTATTTCAGTGAAGCTCTAGTTTAGGGCCTACGTTATATAGATCAGACTAGATGATCACAATGGTCCATTCTGGCATCAAAATGTATGGGCTATATGAATGCTTAGCTTGCAAGCAGGCTGAGGTGTAAATCTACCCCACACTAGCCTCCCAGGCACTAAGTATCCATGTAGATCCTGCTACTACACACTAAAAGTTCTATAGGTGCTTTGATCTAAGCACACTACAGAATTCTCAGTTTGTGGCAGCAGGTTCCACACAGACACTTAGTGCACGTGAAGCTAACATGAGGTAGAGTTATACCCCTATTTACCAAGAATTAGGTGGTCATACAGACAAGACCTATAACTCAGCCAAACCTGAACAAAGTTTCACAGGACATGCAAAAAGTACATCTCTATCCCCAAGGATTTATTCCTGCATCATCTCAAAGACCAGTTGCATACAATTGGTGTGTTGACACCTTCTCAAAAAAATTTCAAGAATATTTTATAATGAAACGTGTTAAGAGAACCTATAGGACCGCTACCAGCTCCCCATATAATTTTTAAGGCTACCTGCAATATTTAGACCCATTCTCCTTCCATCTACAATCCTGGCTATACTTTCAGCAGCAGATAATTACTTTCAGTTCTCATTTTCTAATGAGAAAAATATCAGGAGCCCAATGAGATCACTTCATATGGTAAAAACTAGAGTGGCCACAGGGCAAACAAAGTTGCTGAAAGAACAGTTGGGCTCCTGGTAGAAGGGGCACTTTCAAATTGCTATTCCCTCCCTGATTCTTCCCTCTTATATCCTGTTACTTCCCTTCTGTATTCCTCTTCCTTTCCCCATAGGGAAACTTCACTTTAAAGCAGCCTAGTTGTTGCTGAGTAGTACAGCTTGGATGCAGAGGGAAATAAGTTATTCCAGTGGTTCTCAAACTGTGGGTTGGGACCCCAAAGTGAGTCACAAGCCCATTTTAATGGGGTCACCAGGACAGGCCTTAGACTGACCCCAAGCCTGACCCCACCACCCAGGGCTGAAGCCCAAGCTGCAATTCCTGGGGCCAAAGCCCAACGGCTTCAGCCCGGGGTGAAGGGGCTTGGGCTCTGGCCCCCGGGCCCCCTGGGCTCGGGTGAGCTCAGGCTTCGGTCCCCCCTCCTGGGGTCATGTAGTAATTTTTGTTGTCAGAAGGGGGGGTCACAGTGCAATGAAGTTTAAGAATCCCTGGCTTATTCCTTTTGAAGCACCACTGCTAATGATCCTCCTGCAGCTGCATTTCAAAACTATTTCTCTGCAGCCTAGTCATTCCATTCAGCAGAGAAAAAACAGGAAAGGATGGAGGTAAAGGCCAAGAGGGGTAAATAAGGCTTTAGGAGACAAGTCTCTACAGCTATTCTACTGAACAGGGAAGTCAAATTAAGAGAAAATATTCTCTCTATTTCGACCTCCCACCTTTACCCATTCACAACACAGCTGGCACAGTGATTTGCCAGATTCTTTATGGTGATGAAATCCCAAACCTGGAGATCTGAATATTGATGCATAGCTATTATATTGTTTTGGAAAAATCCACGTCCACACCAGATTAAGCCCTGGTCTACCCTACAGGATTAGGTCAAATTTAGCCGTGTTAGGTCTAAGCAACCCCATTCCATCAACCTAAAGGGCTCTTAAAATCGACTTCTGTACTCCTCCCCGATGAGGGGAGTAGTGCTAAAATCGACCTTGCTGGGTCAAATTTAGGGTAGTGCGGACACAAATCGACGTTATTGGCCTCCAGAAGCTATCCCAGAGCGCTCCAATGTGACCATTCTGGACAGCACTTTCAACTCTGATGCACTAGCCAGGTACACAGGAAAAGCCTCGGGAACTTTTTAGTTTCGTTTCCTGTTTGGTCAGTGTGGCGAGTTCAGAAGCACAGGTGACCAGGCAGACTCCCCAGAATCGCAAACGAGTTCCAGCATGGAGCAAACAGGAGACACTGGATCTGATTGCTGTATGGGGAGAAGAATTTGTGCATTCAAGAATTTGAACTCTGATCAAAAAGAAATGCTAATATGTATGCCAAAATCGCACAGGGCACAATGGACAAAGGCTACAACAGGGGCACACAACAGTGCCGCGTGAAAGTCAAGGAGCTCAGGCAAGCCTACCAAAAGACAAAGGAGGCAAACGGTCGCTCTGGGTCAGAGCCCCATACATGCCGCTTCTATGATCAGCTGCATGGCATTCTGGGGGGGACCCTATCACTACCCCACCACTGTCCATGGACACCTGCAAGGGGCGAGTCTCACACAACACAGGAGGATTTTGTGGATGAGGAAGAGGAGGATGCGCAGCAGGCAAGCGATGAATCAGTTCTCCCTGGCAGCCAGCACCTTTTCATCACCTGGAGCCAATACCCTCCCAAGGTGGGATCCCTGACCCTAAAAGTGGAGAAGGCACCTCTGGTGAGTGCACATTTGTAACTACAGTACAGGGTTTAAAAGCAATAAATGTTTAATTTGCCCTGAAGATTTGGGATGCATTCGTGGCCAGTACAGCTACTGGAAAAGTCTGTTAACGTATCTAGGGATGGAGCGGGAATCCTCCAGGGACATCTCCATGAAGCTCTCCTGGAGGTACTCTGAAAGCCTTTGCAGAAGGTTTCTGGGGAAGGCTGCCTTATTTCGTCCTCCACAGTAGGATACTTTCCCATGCCAAGCCAGTAGCAAGTAGTCTGGAATCATTGCAGCACAAAGCATGGCAGCGAATGGTCCTGGGTTTTGGTCACATTCAAGCAACATTCAGTCAATATCTTTCTGTGTTAGCCTCAGGAAAGTGATACCATCCATGGTCACCAGATTGAAACAGGGGAATTTTTGTAAGGGAAAAGTAAAAGGACCTCATTCATGCTGGGCTGTTTGCATTTAGCTAAAAGGGATCATCCCTGAGAATAGCCACGCGGTGGGGGACAGGGATGAAGAGATCATCCCAAATAGCCACGTGGAGGAGTGAGGAGAGGTGTGTGCTGCACATCCACCCAAAAAGCACAGCCTCTCCTTTTAAATGGCAAACCTATCTGGCATTGCTTGCTATGGGAAAGGAGGGTGCTGCAGTTTGAAAACATTCCCACATGTTATGAAGGCGTTAGAAGCCAAACCCACGTACCCTTTGGCTTACCATGGCTGCCTGGAAACCGAATTCTGTTGCCCAGCTGAATGTGATGTGTAACCATACCAGCAGGCGCTCAATATAAAAAGTAAATGCGACCCCGTACCTACATGCGCGGCCACCTATGAATTGCTTGATTCACTGTGAAAGAGTCTCCCTTTTGTTCTCAGAAATGTATCAGCTTAAATTTTACTCTCCCTTTTTATCCACCCGCAGGTGCAAATGTTTCTATGTTCCCCCTATCATCTCTGTCCCTGAGGTTATTGGAGATTAGAAGGTGAAAAAAATGCACTCATGATGACATGTTTTCCGAGCTCATGCAGTTCTCCCGCACTGATAGGGCACAGCTGAATGCATGGAGGCATTCAGTGGCAGAGTCCAGGAAAGCATTAAGTGAGCACGATAAGAAGAGGCAGGATGCAATATTGAGGCTAATGGGGGAGCAAACAGACATGCTCAGGCATCTGGTGGAACTGCAGGAAAGCCATCAAGAGCACAGACCACTGCTGCATCCACTGTACAACTGCCTGCCCTCCTCCCCAAGTTCCATATCCTCCTCACACAGACGTCCAAGAACACGAGGGGAGTGGGGGAGAGAGGCATGGAGAGGCTCCGGGCACCCAGCCACTCCACTCCAGAGTATGGCCCAAGCAACAGAAGGCTGCCATTCAAACAGTTTTGATTTGTAGTGTGGCTACAATAAGCAATGTGGCCTTGTCCTTCCCTCCTCCCCCACCCAGGCTCCCTTATCAGTTATCTCCCTTTTTTTTCTCCTTTTTTTCAAATTAATAAAGAAAGAATGCATGGTTTCAAAATAATAGTGACTTTGGGCATAAGCTTTTGTGAGTAAAAAACCTCACTTCTTCAGATGCATCTGAAGAAGTGAGGTTTTTTTACCCATGAAAGCTTATGCCCAAATAAATCTGTTAGTCTTTAAGGTACCACCGGACTCCTTGTTGTTTTTGTGGATACAGACTAGCATGGCTACCCCCTAATACTTGAATAGTGACTTTATTTCCTTTGCCAGCTGTGATCGAAGGGAGGACGGTGGTTGGCTTACAGGGTATTAAAATCAACAAAGGGAGTGGTTTTGCATTAAGGAGAAACACATACAACTGTCACACCATAGCCTGGCCAGTCATGAAACTGGTTTCCAAAGCCTCTCTGATGCGCAGCGCACCTACCTGTGCTCTTCTAATTGCCCTGATGTCTGGCTGTTCAAAACTGGCAGCCAGGCGATTTGCCTCAACCTCTCACCCCGCCATAAACGTCTCCCCCTTACTCTCACAGATATTATGGAGCACCCAGCAAGCAGTAATAACAATGGGAATATTGGTTGCACTGAGGTCTAACTCAGAAAGCAAACAGCATCAGGGAGCTTTTAAACGTCCAAAGACACATTCTACCACCATTCTGCACTTGCTCAGCCTATAGTTGAACTGCTTATTACTACTGTCCAGGCTGCCTGTGTATGGCTTCATGAGCCATGGGAGCAAAGGGTAGGCTGGGTCTCCAAGGATAACTATTGGCATTTCAACATCCCCAACAGTAATTTTCTGGTCTAGGAAGTAAAGTCCCTTCTTGCAGCTACTCAAACCAGAGTTCCTAAAGATGAGAGTGCCATGCACCTTCCCCAGCCATCCCACGTTGATGTCGGTGAAACATCCCTTGTGATCCACCAGTGCTTGCAGCACCATTGAGAAATACCCCTTGCGATTTATGTACTGGATGGCAAGGTGGTCCAATGCCAAGATAGACGGAATGCATATCCCTATCGCACCACCAGAGTTAGGGAAACCCATTGCAGCAAAGCCATCTACTATGACCTGCACATTTCCCAGAGTCACTACCCTTGTTAGCAGAACATCAGTGACTGCATTGACTACTTGAATCACTGCAGTCCCCACAGCAGATTTACCCACTCCAAATTGATTCCTGACTGACTGGCAGCAGTCAGGCATTGCAAGCTTCCACAGGCCTATTGCCACTTGCTTCTGAGCTGTCAGGATTGCTCTCATCTTAGTATTCCTGCACATCAGGGTGGGGAAAAGCAACTCACAGGAAAGTGACCTTACGCATGCGAAAGTTTTGCAGCCACTGGGAATCATCCCATACCGGCAACACTATGCGGTCCCACCAGTCTGTGCTAGTTTGCCGGGCCCAGAATTGGCGTTCCACTGTATCAACCAGCCCCACTGCCGCCATGATGTCCCAATTGCCGCAGCCCATGCTTTCAGGAATGTCTGTGCCCATGTCCTCCTCACAATTGACCTCGTGCTGCCGTCTCTTAGCCAGGTTCTGCACATACTACAGTATAATGCGTCAGGTGTTTACAATGCTGGCAACAGTAGCAGTGAGCTCCATGCTTGCCGTGCTATGGCGTCTGCATGGGTAACCCAGGAAAAAAGGCGTGAAATGACTGCCTGCAGTTGCTTTCACGGAGGGAGGGGAGATTGATGACATGTACCCAAAACCACCCACGACAATGTTTTTGCCCCATCAGGCATTAGAGCTTAACCCGGAATTTCAATGGGCAGCGGAAACTGCAGGAATTGTGGGATAGCTTCCCACAGTGCACCGCTCCGTGAGTCGATGCTAGCCACGGTAGTGAGGATGCATTCCGCCGACTTAATGCGCTTAGTGGGAACATACACATCGACTGTATAAAATCAATTTCTAAAAATCAACTTCTATAAAGCCGACTTAATTTCATAGTGTAGACGTAGCCTAACTAGGCCACAGATTATTTAAATGGCAAGGAATTGTTTTAGAACAATTATGTGTGAAGGAAAAGGGAGAAGATAGCTGGTGAAAGGGACAAGAGGCCTAATGAATTGACCAAGGGCCAAGACATTGTTGTATGCAGTTAAGATCCATAACATATAGAGAAGGAAATGCGTAGGATATAAAGACCCTGTTTCACCTTTGATCTCTGTTACTCCTACATAGATCATCAGACAGCCATCTATTGTCTTTGCTAGCTGGTGCTTGTTAGAAGACTAGTGACATCTGGTTCTCCCTTCTAATTACTTCATGGAAATTAAAAAGAAAAAACTATGGGAATTTAACAAAGTTGTACAGTTAAGCCATTAAAAAAAAAAAAAAAAAAAAAAAAAAAAACCAGAAAATGTCTATGATAAAGTTGAAAGAAAATGTAGTTTTTCTACACTTAACTCTGCCTCCAGTACTCTTATGCTTACATGCAACCAAACCCAAAAAACACTTAAATTTTGCAAATAGGTGGAAGCACAATTAAGATTGCCTGAATATTTCCAGTATAAAGGCTCAGTATAAGCACTTCTTCACAGAACACACAGTCAACCACTGAAATTCATTGCCAGCAGATGTTGTGAAGGCTAAAAGTACAACTGGGTTCAAAAAAGAATTAGATAAATCCATGGAGGAGAGGCCCAACAATTGCTATTAGCCAACATGGTCAGGGACAACTCCATACTCTGGGTGTCCCTAAACTTCCAGCTGCCGAAGCGGAATCTGGACGATGGGACGGATCAGCGGATAATTGCCCTGTTCTGTTCATTCCCTCTGAAGCATCTGGCACTGGCTACTGTCAGAAGACAAGATACTGGGCTAGATAGACCTTTGGTCTGACCCGGTATGGCTAGTCTTATGTTTTAAGAAGTGCTCAGAACTTGCCCACACTTTCTCCTTTTAGGCTAGAAAGACAAGGTGGACAAGGTAATATATTTTATTGGACCAAACTCTGTTAGTGAAAGAGACAAGCTTTGGAGCTTACATAGAGCTCTTCTTCAGGTCTGGCTGACATTTCCCAGACTTGGTCTCTGCCTAAGCATGATTCTTTATGAACTAAAAAACAACTGTTCAAAATATGTTATCCTATTCAGTAACTGCACTCCACTTCATACAGTGAAGTCATAGTCAGTTTGGGGTTTTGTAAAAGTAAAGAACCTCCTTTTAAAGGCATGTAGTATTTAAAGCCCTTTGTAAAAAGAAATTAGAAAGCTTTTCCTATCCCTTGTGTATCTGTAAGAGTTGAGTGAGCTCAGTAGCCACATCAGACATACTCAAGCATTCCCCTCTCTCTATTTTCAACAGTTGCAGGTTTGTTGTTGCAGCAACAGCTATATGCAAGCATCCTTTTGCAAACCTGGGAAAGAACCCAGACATGAACTCCCCTCATATCAGAGCTTCATGTTAATGATAGCATCACATCAGACAGGAAGTGAAAATCACTACCAATAAGAAATAGTGAAAAGGGGGTGAGAGTGTCTGGGCAGGAGGGACTGCAGCTGGCCTGGGGGTTGGGGTTGAAGATACTTAATTTAGCAAAATATACTGAAATACATTCACTAATACATTGAGCATAATTAGAACTACAATTATCAAATTAAAATTTAAGTACAAAAACAATTTTTTTTTATTGCTCACTCACAGGATTTGCAAAATTTGGTAATCTGCAAAGTGATGAGATTCTATTTTATACTCATTTTAAGAGATTAGTGCACCAAATTAAACTTACAGTACTAGCCTGCCAAGTACCAAAAGGACATCTTCACATTCCGTAGTCAAGTATGGTCGTGCATTAGCAAAGCTTTGGATGGAGATTCGATACACTTCCAAAAAAGGCAAAATATGTTCAGATGCACCCCGGTTTCCAGCATACTGTAATAATGTCTGAAAGAAAACAAGTTTTATTATCAAAATTTTCATATAAAATTTTATATCTAAATGCAAAAATATACATTATAGCAATGTTAAGACTACTTCGTAAAAAAAATCATGGAAAAGACAAATTTCCACTATAAAAAGTGACTGGGAAAACGGCAAATTTTTGCTCAACAGAAGTTTTCCATATGTAGTCTCCTAAGATAAAAAGTATTAAAAATAAGCATTGAATTACTTTTACTAATTTTAATCCTGTTAGTATGGTAGATTAGCTACTTCAGAGTGAACTAGATTCTATAGTGACTCATGAATTAGAAGAACTTAACTAAGATCCAGTTGCAGGGGCAAATTCTGCCCTCAACTTCACTATGCAACTCCTTTGAAGTCAACAGGGATACACAAATGTAACAGAGCAGGATCTTCATTGCTAGTGAGAATTCACAAGCAAAATAAAATACTTTAAAATTACAGAGCAAGATTACAATGCTATTAGATAGTATAAACATTTCATCACCTTCACAAAATGGATACAAAGTCACTAGCAGAGAATCATCATAGAACCCAAAGTGATGCCGCTGTTAAGCGATACTTCTCAAAAGGGGAATCACACACCTATAGCTCTGCCACCTTGTGCATGAGCAATGCAATACAGTTAGGCCTAGCACAATTAGAGGGTTGGGTTTTTTTGAGTAAATATTTATTGCTAAACATCGATTTCACAATACACAATCAAAATTTACAGATAGACAAAAGAAAAATACTGCTTGAGAACTTAAGAGTTTGATTTAAGGATATTTACTTTGTATATTTTGACATGTGATGTTGACAATTTGTCTTTTACCAGTTATAAAGCTTTAACTTTTTTGAATCTCAACATCTACTGTCATTAAAAAAGCAACATCACTTGCCACATAACCTCAGCCATGCTGAACACAACGCCATCTACAGCCTCAGAAACAACCCTGACATCATAATCAAAAAGGCTGACAAAGGAGGTGCTGTCGTCATCATGAATAAATTGGAATATGACCAGGAGGCTGCTAGACAGCTCTCTAACACCACATTCTACAGGCCATTATCCTCTGATCCCACTGAGGATTACCTAAAGAAACTACACCATCTGCTAAAAAAACTCCCTGACAAAGCACAGGAACAAATCCGTACAGACACATGCCTAGAACCCCGACCAGGGGTATTCTATTTGCTACCCAAGATCCATAAACCTGGATATCCTGGACGCCCCATCATCTCAGGCATTGGCACCCTAACATCAGGCTTGTCTGGTTATGTAGACTCTGTCCTAAGACCCTACGCTACCAGCACTCCCAGCTATCTTCGAGACACCACTGACTTCCTGAGGAAACTACAATCTATCGGTGATCTTCCAGAAAACACCATCCTGGCCACTATGGACGTAGAAGCCCTCTACACCAATATTCCACACAAAGATGGACTACAAGCTATCAGGAACAGTATCCCTGATAATGTCACAGCTAACCTGGTGGCTGAACTTTGTGATTTTGTCCTCACCCACAACTATTTCACATTTGGGGACAATATATACCTTCAAGTCAGCGGCACTGCTATGGGTACCCGCATGGCCCCACAATATGCCAACATTTTTATGGCTGACTTAGAACAACGCTTCCTTAGCTCTCGTCCCCTAACGCCCCTACTCTACTTGCGCTACATTGATGACATCTTCATCATCTGGACCCATGGAAAAGAAGCCCTTGAGGAATTTCACCATGATTTCAATAATTTCCATCCCACCATCAACCTCAGCCTAGATCAATCCACACAAGCGGTCCATTTCCTGGACACTACTGTGCTAATAAGCGATGGTCACATCAATACCACCCTATACCGGAAACCTACTGACCGCTACACTTACCTACATGCCTCCAGCTTCCATCCAGGACACACCACACGATCCATTGTCTACAGCCAAGCTCTAAGATATAACCGCATTTGCTCCAATCCCTCGGATAGAGACAAGCACCTACAAGATCTCTATCAAGCATTCTTAAAACTACAATACCCACCTGCTGAAGTGAAAAAACAGATTGACAGAGCCAGACGAGTACCCAGAAGTCACCTCCTACAAGACAGGCCCAACAAAGAAAATAACAGAACACCACTAGCTGTCACCTTCAGCCCCCAACTAAAACCTCTCCAGCGCATCATCAGAGATCTACAACCTATCCTGAAAGATGATCCTTTACTCTCACAGATCTTGGGAGACAGACCTGTCCTCGCTTACAGACAACCCCCCAACCTAAAGCAAATACTCACCAGCAACCACACATCACTGAACAAAACCACTAACCCAGGAACCTATCCTTGTAACAAACCCCGATGCCAACTCTGTCCACATATCTATTCAAGTGACATCATCATAGGACCTAATCACATCAGCCATACCATCAGGGGCTCGTTCACCTGCACATCTACCAATGTGATATATGCCATCATGTGCCAGCAATGCCCCTCTGCCATGTACATTGGCCAAACCGGACAGTCTCTACGCAAAAGAATTAATGGACACAAATCTGACATCAGGAATCAAAATACTCAAAAACCAGTGGGAGAACACTTTAACCTGTCTGGTCATTCAGTGACAGACCTGCGGGTGGCTATATTACAACAGAAAAACTTCAAAAACAGACTGCAAAGAGAGACTGCAGAGCTAGAATTGATATGCAAACTAGACACAATCAACTCCGGTTTGAATAAGGACTGGGAATGGCTGAGCCATTACAAACGTTGACTCTATCTCCCCTTGTAAGTACTCTCACACTTCTTATCACACTGTCGGTACGGCTAGCTTGATTATCACTTCAAAAGTTTTTTTTCTCTTAATTAATTGGCCTCTCAGAGTTGGTAAGACAACTCCCACCTGTTTATGCTCTCTGTATGTGTGTATATATATCTCCTCATTATATGTTCCATTCTATATGCATCCGAAGAAGTGGGCTGTAGTCCACGAAAGCTTATGCTCTAATAAATTTGTTAGTCTCTAAGGTGCCACAAGTACTCCCGTTCTTCTTTTTGCGGATACAGACTAACACGGCTGTTTCTCTGAAACTTGTCATTAAATAGTTGTCTGACAATCTGCCACAACTGTGAAAATTCAATTCATAAAAATCTAAAAAAATGCTTAAAAATAAACATTGATATTACCCACTGAAATTATTAACAAAAAAAAGTGCAAAGCCTAAATACAGCCAAGTTGAAACCTAGAGTTCATTGGATACAAAGCAGCTTACTTTGACGTAAGTGCCTACACTAAAGTTTCACTCCCACTGACATAACTCGCCCATCATGCTGACTTAACTCCACCTCCATGAGAGTCATAGCGTGTAGGTCAACATAGTTAGGTTGATGCAGTACAGTGTAGACAGTGTTACTTAGGCCTTGGCTACACTTACCAGCTAGTTCGACGGCTGGAAATCGAAGTTCTGGGTTCGACTTATCGCGTCTAGTCTGGACGCGATAAGTCGAACCCGGAAGTGCTTGCCGTCGACTGCGGTACTCCAGCTCGGCGAGAGGAGTACCGCGGAGTCGACGGGGGAGCCTGCCTGCCGCGTGTGGACCAAGGTAAGTTCGAACTAAGGTACTTCGACTTCAGCTACGTTATTCACGTAGCTGAAGTTGCGTACCTTAGTTCGAATTGGGGCGGGTAGTGTAGACCAAGCCTTAGATTGACTTTAGTGGCCTCCAAGAGGTGTCTCACAATGCCCCACCTTGACAGCTCTGGTCACTGTTTTGAGCTCCACTGCTTAATGGCCAGATACACGCTCCTCCCCTTTAAAGCCCTGTAGATTTTTGAAATTCTATTTCCTGTTTACCCAGCTGACCATACCGGCTACACATTGCAGACACACTCCCATCTAGAGTGCTCAGGAGGTGTTGGATCTGTGGGGAGAAAAGGCTGTGCAGGCACAGCTTGGATCCAGCCACAGAAATACTGATACATGAGGAGAAGACAAATTAAAGAGCTCTCTCCTATGAGATAAAAGCAGAACAAGATCCAAAGACTAAGAGTTGAAGATAAACAAATTTGGACTAGAAATAATGTACAAGTTTAACTCTGAGGGTAACTGACCATTGGAACAATTTACCTAGGGATGTGGTGGATTCTCCACTTGAAGTCTTTAAACTGAGACTGTGGGCAAGTCTACACTTAAAACACTGCATCAATGCAACTGTGCCACCGTAGTGCTTTAATGAAGACACACTATGCTGAAGGAAGAGAGCTATGTCAGCAGAAGCAGCTCTCACAACAACACAGTGCTGTCTACACCAGAGCCTTGCATGGTGTCAAGTATCAGAGGGGTAGCCGTGTTAGTCTGAATCTGTAAAAAGCAACAGATGCATCTGAAGAAGTGAGGTTCTTACCCACAAAAGCTTCTGCTCCCAATACTTCTGTTAGTCTCAAAGGTGCCACAGGACCCTCTGTTGCTTTTTACACCAGAGCGTAAGTCAGTATAACTAAGTTCCTCAGGCACATTTATTTTTCACACCTCTGAGTGATTAGAATTACTTTGTTATAACTACTAGTGCAAACTCCCCTGTATCTTTCAAAACGATGTTACGGGTTTGCTAAAAAAAATTACTAGGAGAAATTCTATGGCCCACATTATGCAGGAAGTCAAAAAAAGATCAACAATAGTTCTTGCTGACTTTAAAAATCTCTGAATCTATATATTTTATCAAGTAACTGCACCCCTATAATATACTAACATTATTCTGGAATGCATAGCAAGAAGTTTAAATAGGTATTTGTTATTTCTAAAGTAGTTAGAGAATTGTTCTGACTCATTCTTTCCTTTCCCTAACCATTGCCGATTACAACAGGTGTAATATAAAATTTGAACTGATACTGAACACAGAAATAGTATCTTTAATCTTCTGATCTAAGAACCTTCCAAAATCCACACAGCCATCTCCGAACTATTTGTCATGTCAAGTTCTGAGATCAAAGGCTGGTTTGATGACAAGGCAAGAATCCACAACAAAATGGATTTATTCTGCTTCAAGTTGCCTGGGTGCTCTAGCATTCTGATGCCAGGCTAGAAATTCTGTAGCAATTTTCTTAAATTAAATAATTTAACTTACATTGACTACAAAGAAAAAAACAAATTAATTTAATTACTTTGATATTAAAAACATCTTACTGGGGTCTTGCATTTTCAATGTGATGCAAATTGCTGTACCAACAAACGCAACTGCATTAATACTCAAAGAAACAGCTGGAGAATTCTGTACCACACATGCAGTTAGCTATTACAGGTAAGGGCATTTGCTGGATGTTTCTCCTGAAATGAGCACCAAAATAGCTAACAATGTTGACATTTAAATTGTCAATTTGAGATTTAAAACTTCCTCAGAACTATTAACTAAGAAAACACTGCCACACTTATACCTTAATGTTGACAAGGGAAGAGCAAAACATTTCTTCTTAAAAGAAAGCTTTCTGGGGCACCCATTCGAGGACAAAAAATACAACCTCACAGCATGCACAAACAATACTGCTCAATTGCGCGCACAAATTTAACACTTTAAATGCAAAATAGCTCATGATTAGAATTGGAAGAAACTCCAAATAACACAGTTCTCCTCTACCTCTGGCTGGGAAGCAAGGTTACACTCACCAAACAAATGCTCAGAAAAGGATACTTCTAAACGCTTAACTCGCCCGGATTGACGCCTCTGCGCTGCAGCGCTGGCGGCGACAGGCTTTCCCCACACAACCCTCTGAGCTGCCGGGCTCCCAACACGAGAAGCTCCCGCACCACAACAGGCACACACAAGCGCTGTGCGGCCTAAGGCGAAGGCTGCCCGCTCTACGAGGGACTCTAGCCGCTACGTACTCGGGACCACAGCCCCCGCCCGCGATGCTCCGTGCGGGACCCTCGGGCCCCGCGGTTCCCGCCCGGCCCGGCTCCCACCTGGCAGAACCCCCGGCAGTAGGTCCGAGACGAAGACTCCGAAACCTCCTGTTCGCGCAGCTCCGCCTGCAACTGCCAGAGACGGGCGCGAAGCGCAACCACTAGCCGCTCCATATCGGGGCGCGGAGACGCCTCGGCCTCTGCGTCCGCCATCTGCACCCGTCCCCACCGCGCGTAGGCAGTGATCACGTGATCAGAAGCAACCACTGATGACCTCATCGGCATGGAACGGAGTCACATTACTCACACGTGACTGGCAAACCCAAGCGTTTAGGAAACCACGTGACCAAGGAACAGGGCAAACCAGAAAAACGTTTAAATAGGTGACGTTCTAAGACAGCGCGATATTGTTGACACGTGTGTCGGCTCCGCCTTCAACCGTCCCACTAGGACGTGCTGCTAGAGTGACCCTAGCCGCCCCGGGGGTGCGGCTCACGGGCAGGGGGAGCCGTGCGCTGCGACCGGTGAGGGCTGGGGAAGCGGGCGAGGAGTAGTCGCCCTCATTATCTTTCTACCCCGCCTCTCCCCAAACCCTTCCCTTCTGCGAGGCTAGCTAGGGATGGAGCCTGGGTACCAATGCCCATAGATGCTGGCACTAGGGATGTGGGGGTGCACCACCCCCGACTTGAAGTGGGTTCCATTATATCCAGGATTTGCAGTTTGGTTTAGTGGCTCTCAGCATCCCACTATAAAAATTGTTCCAGCGCCCCTGCCAATGCTTGTGTATCATAAGCCTGGAAGCCATGGACATAGGTGGCCCGCCAGCAAAAGGCCCTGAGAGCCAATTCTGCTGTATCTCAGCGGCCAGCATGCGGTTGGTTCATGGCACCACTGCCAAATTATTTCTTAGACCAGCAGGAAGTGGGTTCATTTAATCATTGCGCTGTATCTCAGAGGCCAGATGGTAGTGCGTTCATAGCACCACTGCCTCTGTACCTCAGAGGATGGCAAGCGGTGGGCTAATAGTACCACTACTGCTGTATCTCAAAGGCAATGGGTTCGTGCTACCATTGCCAGAGTATCTCCTAGTCCGGCAGGCAGGGGGTTCCTGACTCCACTGAGAGGACATCAAGCAGTGGGTCAAAGGTATCACTCCCAAAGTATCTCTTAGGCCACCCTGTGATGGGTTCACAGCACTGCTGCTGCTGTATCTCAGAAGCTACGAGGCGGTAGGCTCATAATAACACTGCCGCTGTATATCAGAATCCATCAGGGGGTGGGTTCCTGGCAGCGCTGCCAAAATATCACTTAGGCCAGCAGGCGGTGGGTTGATGGCACTATTGCTGCTGTATCTCTTAGACCAGCAAGTGATACGTTCATTGTGGCAATGTTGCTGTCTCTCAGAGTCCAGCAGGCGATGAGTTCATGGCACCACTGCCGCTGTATCTCACAGGCTAGCAGGCTGTGGGTACATGGAACCACACCAAAGTATCTCCGAAGCCAGCAGGCGATGGGGGCTCATGGCACCTCTGTCATTGTATCTCAGAGGCCAGCAGGCAATGGGTTCAGGGCAGGCTGCTAAAGTATCTCAGAGGCCAGAAGACAGTGAGTTCATGGCACCACTGTCGCTGTCTCTCACAGACTAGCAGGCCATGAGTTCATGGTATCACTACCAAAGTATCTCCTAGGCCAGCATGTGGTGGGTTCATAGCACCTCTGCTGCTGGATCTCAGAGGCTAGCACTCGGTGGGCTCATAGCTCTACTACTGCTGTATCTCGAAGGCCAGCAGCCAATGGGTTCATGGCACCACTGCCATTGTATCTCACAGGCTAGCAGGCTGTAGGTTCATAGTACCACTGCCAGAGCATCTCCTAGGCCAGCAGGCGGTGGCTTTGTGACACCACTACCAAAGTATATTTAGGGCCAGCAGGTGTTGAGTTCATGGCATCACTTCTGCTGTATCTCGGAGGACAGCATGTGGTGGGTTCACAGCAATACTTCCGCTGTATCTAACAGGTCAGCAAGCGGTGGGTTCATAGCACCACTGCTGCTGTATCTCAGTGGCCAGTAAATTCTTAGTACCACTGCCTTTCTATCTCTTAGACCAGCATGTGGTTTACTCATGACACCACTGCTGTTGTATCTCAGAGGACAGCAAGCAAAGGATCCATGGTATCACTCCCAAAGTATCTCTTAGGTCACCATGTGGTGGGTTCATAGCAGTTCTGCTGCTGTATCTCAGTGGCAAGCAGTCGGTGGTGTCATAGCACTACTACTGCCGTATCTCAGGCTAGCAGGTATTGGGTTCATGGCACCACTACCACTGTATCTCAGAGGCTAGCAGGAGATGGGTTCCTGGCACCACTGCTGCTGTCTCTCACAGTCCAGCAAGCGGTAGGTTCATGGCACCCCTACCGCACTATATCAGAGGCCAGCAGGTGATGGGTTCATGGTAGCACTGCCGCTGTATTTCACAGGCCAGCAGGCAGTAGGTTCATGGTTCCACTGCCAAAGTATGTCTTAGCCCAACAGGTGGTGTGTTCATGTCACTACTGTCACTGTTTATCAGAGGCCAGCTGATGATGGGTTCATATTGCCGCTCTCTCTCACAGTCCAGCAGGCGGTGGGTTCATGGAACCACTGCCAAAATATTTTAGGCCAGCAGGCGTTGGGGTCATGACTCCACTGCCCCTGTCTCTCACGGGCTAGCAGGCCGTGGGTTCATGGTACCACTGCTAGAGTATCTCCTAGGCCAGCAGGCGGGGGGTTCATTGCACCACTGCCACTGTATTTCAGAGGACAGCAGGTGGTGGGTTCATGGTACCACTGCCACAGTATCTCACAGGCCAGCAGTCAGTGTGTTCATGGCTGGTACCACATGGTATCTTAGGCCAGCAAGTGTTGGGTTCATGCCACCATTGCAGCTGTATGTCAGAGGCCAGTATGTGGTGGGTTCATGGCACCGCTACCGCTGTATCTTGGAAGCCAGCAGAAGATGGGTTCGTGGAACCACTGCCAAATTATCTTAGGCCAAGGTTGTGGGTTCCTGGCATCACTTCCATAGTACCTCTTAGGCCCACAGGCGATGGGTTATGGCACCACTACCTCAGTATATCACAGGCCAGCAGCGGTGGGTTCAGGGCAGTACTGCCAAAGTATCTCTTAGGCCAGCATGCGGTAGAATCATGGTGCCACTGCCACCATATCTCAAAGGCCAGCAGGCGGTGGATTCATGGCACCATTTCGCTGTATCTCAGAGGCCAACAGCCATTACACTCATGGCACCATGGCTGCTGTCTCTCATAGGCTAGCATGCCGTGGATACGTGGTACCACTGCCGCTGTATCTCAGAGGACAACAAGCAATCGGCCCATGCTATCACTCCCAAAGTATCTCTTAGGCCTCCATGTGCTGAGTTCATAACACCTATGATGCTGTATCTCAGAAGCAAGCACTTGGTGGTCGCATAGCACTACTACTGCTGTATCTCAGAGGCCAGCAGCTAGTGGGTTCATGGGAACGCTACCAATATAAATATTAGGCCAGCAGGCAATGGGTTCATGGCACCACTGCAACTGTCTCTCAGAGGCCAGCAGCCAGTGGGTTTATGGTACCACTGCCTCTCTGTCTCTTAGGCCAGCAGGTAGTGGATTCATGGCATTGTTACGTTGTATCTCAGAGGCCAGCATGCGGTGGGTTCCTGGCACCACTTCCACTGTATCTCAGAGGACAGTGAGCAGTGGGTCCACGGTATCACTCCCAAAGTATCTCTTAGGCCAGCCTATGGTAGGTTCATAGCACCTCTGCTGCTGGATCTCAGAGGCTAGCTGGCGGTAGGCTCGTGACACCACCATCGCTGTATCTCTTAGGCCAGCAGGCATTGGGTTCATGGTACCACTGCCACTATCTCTCACAGTTGGGAAGGCAGTGGGTTCATGGCACCAATGCCATTATATCTCAGAGGCCAGCATCCGGTGGGTTCATGGCAACTCTGCCAAAATATCTCTTACACCAGGAGGCATTGGTTTCATGGTACCATTGCCAAAATATTTTAAGGCAATAGGCATTGGGTTTATGGCACCACTGCATTGCTGTCTCTCACAGTCCAGCATGTGATGTGTTCATTGCACCGCTGCGGCTCTATCTGAGAAGACAGAAGGCGGTGGCTTCATGGCACCACTGCAGCTTTATGTCAGAGGCCAGCAGGAGATGGCTTTATGGAACCACTGCTGCTGTATCTCGGAGGACCGCATGTGGTGGGTTCATAGCACCAGTGCGTTGCTGTCTCTCTCAGTCCAGCAGCCATTGGGTTCTTGGTTCCACTGCCAACGTATCTCTTAGGCCAGGAGGCGGTGGGTTCATGGTACCACTGCCAAAGTATTTTAAGGCAGTAGGCATTGGGTTTATGGCACCACTGCACTGCTGTCTTTCACAGTCCAGCAGCCGGTGAGTTTATGATTCCACTGCCAAAGTATATCTTAGGCCAGTAGGCGGTGGGTTCATGTCTCTACTGTCGCTATTTATCAGAGGCCAATCGGTGGTGTGTTCATATCACCACTGCCACTGTCTCACACAGGCTAGCAGGCCGTGGGTTCATGGTACCCCTGCCAGAGTATCTCCTAAGCCAGCACGCAGGGGGTTCATGGCACCACTGCCATTGTATATCAGAGGCGAGCAGCCGGTGGGTTCGTGATACCACTGTCTCTATAGCTCTTAGGCCAGCAGGCGTTAGGTTCATGGTGGCACTGTTGCTGTCTCTGGCTGTCCGGCAGACAGGGGGTTCATGGCACCACTGCCTCTCTATCTCTTAAGCCAGCAGGTGGTGGATTAATTTAATCATTGCGTTGTATCTCAGAGGTCAGAGGTAGTGCATTCATAGCACCACTGTTGCTGTCTCTCATGGGCTAGCAGGCCATGGTACCACTGCCAGAGTATCTCTTAGACCACCATGTCGTGGGTTCATAGGACCTCTGCTTCTGTATCTCAGAGGCAAGCATTCAGTGGGTTCATAGCACTACTACTGCTGTATCTTAGATGGCAGCTGGCAGTGGGTTCATGGCAATGCTGCCAAAATATCTCTTAAGCTAGCAGGCGGTGAGTTCATGGTACCACTGCATTGCTCTCTCTCAAATTCCAGCAGCTGGTGAGTTCATGGTTCCACTGCCAAAATATATCTTAGGCCAGCCAGCTGTGGGTTCATATCACCACTGCTGCTGTCTTTTACAGGCTACCGGGCCGTGGGTTCATGGTACCACTGCCAGAGTATCTCCTAGGCTAGAAGGCAGGGGGTTCATGGCACCACTGCCACTGTATCTCACAGGCTGTGGGTTCATGGTACCACTGCCAGTGTATCTCTTAGGCCAGCATATGGTGGATTCATTGCACCACTACCATTTTATCTCAGAGGTTAGCGGGCGGTCGACTCATAGAATCATAGACTTTATGGTCAGAAGGGACCATTATGATCATCTAGTATGACCTATTGCACAATGCAGGCCACAGAATCTCACCCACCCACTCCTGTATCAAGCCTGTGTCTGAGCCATTGAAGTCCTCAAATCATGGTTTAAAGACTTCAAGGTGCAGAGAACCTTTCAACAAGTGGCCTGTGCCCCATGCTGTAGAGGAAGGCGAAAATCTCCCAGGGCCTCTGCCAAGCTAAACCCTGAGCATGTGGGCAAGACTTACCAGACAGACACGCAGGAAAGAATTCTCTGTAGTAACTCAGATCCCACCCCATCTAACATCCCATCACAAGCCACTGGGCATAGAATCATAGAATATCAGGGTCGGAAGGGACCTCAGGAGGTCATCTAGTCCAATTCCCTACCACTGAGCTATCCTTCCCATGTTTACTGCTAATAGTCAAAGACCAATTAATTGCCAAAATTAGGCTATCCCATTATACCATCCCCTCCATAAACTTATCAAGCTTAGTCTTGAAGCCAGATATGTCTTTTGCCTCCACTACTCCCCTTGGAAGGCTGTTCCAGAACTTCATTCCTCTGATGGTTAGAAACCTTCGTCTAATTTCAAGTCTAAACTTCCTGATGGCCAGTTTATATCCAGTTGTCCTTGTGTCCACATTGGTACTGAGCTTAAATAATTTCTCTCCCTCCCTGGTATTTATTCCTCTGATATATTTATAGAGAGCAATCATATCTCCCCTCAGCCTTCTTTTGGTTAGGCTAAACAAGCCAAGCTCTTTGAGTCTCCTTTCATAAGACAGGTTTTCCATTCCTCGGATCATCCTAGTAGCCCTTCTCTGTACCTGTTCCAGTTTGAATTCATCCTTCTTAAACATGGGAGACCAGAACTGCACACAGTATTCCAGATGAGGTCACACCAGTGCCTTGTATAACGGTATTAATACCTCCTTATCTCTACTGGAAATATCTCTCCTGATGCATCCCAAGACCGCATTAGCTTTTTTCACGGCCATATCACATTGGCGACTCATAGTCATCCTATGATCAACCAATACTCCGAGGTCCTTCTCCTCCTCTGTTACTTCCAACTGATGCGTCCCCAGCTTATAACAATAATTCTTGGTATTAATCCCTAAATGCATGACCTTGCACTTTTCACTATTAAATTTCATACTATTACTATTACTCCAGTTTACAAGGTCATCCAGATCTTCCTGTATGATATCCCGGTCCTTCTCTGTATTGGCAATGCCTCCCAGCTTCGTGTCATCCGCAAACTTTATTAGCACATTTCCACTTTTTGTGCCAAGGTCAGTAATAAAAAGATTAAATAAGATTGGTCCCAAAACCGATCGCTGAGGAACTCCACTAGTAACCTCCCTCCAGCCTGACAGTTCACCTTTCAGTACGACCCATTGTAGTCTCCCCTTTAACCAGTTCCTTATCCACCTTTCAATTTTCATATTGATCCCCATCTTTTCCAATTTAACTAATAATTCCCCATGTGGAACCGTATCAAATGCCTTACTGAAATCGAGGTAAATTAGATCCCCTGTGTTTCCTTTGTCTAAAAAATCTGTAAGATAGATAAGGTTGGTTTGGCACGATCTACCTTTTGTAAAACCATGTTGTATTTTGTCCCAATTACCATTGACCTCAATGTCCTTAACTACTTTCTCCTTCAAAATTTTTTCCAAGACCTTGCAAACTATAGGTGTCAAACTGACAGGCCTGTACTTGCCCAGATCCCCTTTTTTCCCCTTTCTTAAAGATAGGAACTATGTTAGCAATTCTTCAGTCATACGATACAACCCCTGAGTTTGCATATTCATTAAAAATTCTTGCTAATGGTCTTGCAATTTCATGTGCCAGTTCCTTTAATATTCTTGGATGAAGATTATCTGGGCCCCCCGATTTAGTCCCATTAAGCTGTTCGAGTTTGGCTTCTACCTCGGATGTGGTAATTTTTATTAAGATGATGTTAAAAGAAAAAAAGGGAGCAGAGTTTGAGCATAGAAGGTTATCAGGGACTAAAGTACAGATTATCGAGGGTGCAAAGTTTGGTTTAAGATCAGGTGGCATAAGGAATACATAATTTGCAATATCCCCGATTGCGGGTAAAAGGTTGATGGGTCAAAGTACAGACATTGAGATATGAGGGTATGAAATTCATAGGGTGGCTATGTTCGGGTGTGGAGTATAATGAGTGGATATGATGATGAGGATGAATTGACCCTCATTTGGTGAGATTTAATGTTCAGGGAGTTTATGGTTCCAGTTCATATGATCCAACGGAGGTCACTTGGTCCCTTTCTCATAATGGGAGAACGATGTCACTCTGGCTCACGCCTCCTGGTACTGTCGGTGGCCGGTGATGTGCTCGATGTAGATGTTCCTGGACCATCAGATGGTGTCTGAGACCATGAGGTGCCGCATGAGCCGTGCGTAGCGTCGACCAATCCCGCAGGTCCGCAGCACATGCTCGTTGCAGGGGTCCCAGGCACCCAGGGCTCCGACAATCAGGGCGTCCATCTGCACCTCGTAGCCCTTCGCTCTCAGGGTGTCAGCCAGGCGGGCGTACTTTTCCAGCTTACGAGCTTGGGCTTCATGAAATGCTGGGGTCCTGTTCTCAAAGGAGACCATGACATTGACGAGGATGATCTTTTTCTGGGCCTCGTTGGTGACGACCACGTCAGATTGTAGCTGGCTGTCAGTACCGGGGATGGTGCAGTTCACGGAGATCTCCCCTAGGCGTGGCGCGATGGCTTTCACCAGGCAGTTCTGAATGGCGTTGTGGCGCAGCTGCTAGGCTCTGGAGTGGGGTTTGCAGCTGCACAGGGTGTGGGGCAGGGTCTCATTGGAGTAGCCGCACTTCCTGCAACGCTTGTCTCGGTTCCCATGGTACCTCCATATCCTCATTCCCATTTGTCATCCTACCATTATCCCTAAGCTCTTCATTAAATACTGAGGCAAAGTATTTGTTTAGATATTGGGCCATGCCTAGATTATCCTTAACCTCCACTCCATCCTCAGTGTTTAGTGGTCCCACTTCTTTCTTGGTTTTCTTCTTATTTATATGGCTATAGAACCTTTTATTATTGGTTTTAATTCCCTTTGCAAGGTCCAACTCTACATGGCTTTTGGCCTTTCTGACTTTATCCCTACATGTTCTGATCTCAATAAGGTAGCTTTCCTTGCTGATCACTCCCATCTTCCACTCCTTGTAGGCTTTCTGCTTTTTCTTAATCACCTCTCTGAGATGCTTGCTCATCCAGCTTGGTCTACAACTCCTGCCTATGAATTTTTTCCCCTTTCTTGGGATGCAGGCTTCTGATAGTTTCTGCAATTTTGACTTGAAGTAATGCCAGGCCTCCTCCACCTTTAAATCCCCAAGTTCTTCAGACCAATCCACTTCCCTAACTAATTTCCTTAATTTTTTGAAGTTAGCCCTTTTGAAATCAAAAACCCTAGACACAGATCTATTTTTTTTTATCCTTCCATTTAGTTTAAACTGAATAACTCATGATCGCTCGAACCAAGGTTGTCCCCTACAATCATTTCTTCTATGAGGTCCTCACTACTCACCACAACCAAATCTAAAATGGCATCCCCTCTTCTTGGTTCAGCAACTACTTGGTGAAGGAATCCATCAGCTATCGCATCTCAGAAAATCTGAGCCCTATTACTATTACTAGCACTTGTTCTCCAGTCTATATCTGGGAAATTAAAGTCTCCCATGATCACACAATTCCCATTAGTATTTACTTCATTAAAAATATTAAAAAGGTCTCTATCCATATCCAGATCAGATCCCAGTGGTCTATAGCACACCCCAAGCACTATCTCAGGGGAGGCTCTAGTAGCTTTCTTCGCCAATGTGATTTTTGCCCAGATAGACTCTGTCTTATCCATTCCATCCCTTCTTATTTCTTTATAGTCTACCTCATCATTGATATACAATGCTACTCCACCACCTTTGCCTTTATTTCTGTCTTTCCTAAACAGCACATACCCTTCAATACCTGTACTCCAGTTATGACTACTATTCCACCTTGTTTCTGTTATCCCTATAATATCCAGTTTCACTTCCTGCACCAGTAACTGTAGTTCCTCCGTTTTGTTACCTAGGCTCCTCACGTTGGTGTACAAACATCTTAATTCTTGCTGTTTGCACATTCTTTACCCGATTAGGCCCAGACATTCTACCACCAGTATCACCTATTAGAATGGTATCTACACTACCCTTCCTCCATATGTCCATTCTCCTACCCATGGCTGTATCCTTTCTTACTTGGTTTTCTTCCCTCTCAATGTTAAAATCCGGCGTGGAGATTACCTGGACATCTCCTAACCATCTCCCCCCAATTCCTAGTTTAAAGCTCTCTTAATCAGTTGTGCCAGCCTCCATCCTAGAAGTCTATTTCCCTCCCTACTCAGGTGAAGTCCATCCCGAGAGAACAGTCCTCTGTCCATGAATGCCTCCCAGTGGCCATACATCCCAAAGCCCTCCTTATAGCACCACTGCCTGAGCCATCTGTTGATCATCATAATCTTGTCACACCTTTGTTGCCCTTCTCTAGGAAAAGGCAGAATCCCACTGAAGATCACCTGAGCCTCGATTTCCTTAAGCGTCTTCCCCAGCCTGCAATAGTCTCCCTTGATACATTCCAGCGAGAATCTAGCCGTATCATTTTTTCCCACATGAAGGACAATCAGCGGATTCTTTCCTGCTCCCATTAGGATCCTCTTCAGCCTCAGGTCCACATCCCGTATCTTAGCACCCAGCAGACAGCACACCCTTCTGTTCTCTGGATCAGCTCTGTTCTTCTCAGTAAGTAGTCCCCAATCACATAGACCTGCCTTTTCCTGGTGACGGTGCGATTCTCCGGTGTCTCCCGTTCCCTCTGGCTGCAAGTCCTCTAGATTCCTATTCACCCTTGCAATCCTCCACAGCCCATCCCATATCCTCCTGGGGCTCATATTTGGTGTTATCTCCATTGACTCTTCCCCTCTTCCTATAGGACTAGCTGCTCTTCTCTTCTTCCTTGCCCTCTCACCTTCAGCGACCATCTGTTGTGCCCCTTCTTCATTTTCCAACTCCGCAAACCTGTTCCTGAGCTCTATTTCTCCTTCACTAGTCCGTCTTTTCCTCTGCCTGGTTCTCTTAGTCACATGCTTCCACCATCCACTTTCCTCACCCAGCAGTCTCCCCTCAGAGTTCTTTGGTCCTGCTTCCATCTGCAAGTCTGAGCTTTTCCATTCAGACTCCTCATGTCTTTGCTCCATCATCCACTCAAACCCCCTTCTAAACTCAACCAGAGTTTCCACCTGCATCTTCAGTCCTCGGATCTTTTCTTCCATCAGCTCTATCAGGCAGCACTTCATGCAGATGAAACTCTTATCAGGTACCCCCTCCAGGATCATGTACATGCCGCAGCTTCCACATCCAGTCATCTTCATTGTGTCTTCCACTGCATGGGTCACTACCACTGCTGCCTCTGTATCTGTCATAGGCTTCCCACCTAAATCCTGTAAATCTGGGAAACACAAACCAAACCACACCACCACCCCGCACAGCAAAACAAAACAAACCCCCAACAAGCACCAAAACACTGCCAGAACACCACACACTCCCTTCACTAGCCTGTCTGTTCCTCTGCCTGCCTCTCTTAGTCATCTCCCAAACTCCCCTGTTTACAGCTCTGTTCGCTGGCTCCTGTGCCACTGCAGCTGTCTATGCCGCTGCCTGACTGGCTGGCTGGCTACCTTTATAGGACCCCTAATCAGATAAGCCCTGCCCCCTAATCAGGGCTCAGCTTCTCTCCCAGCACACTGCCCATACCAGCTTCCACACACACAAATACAACTACAAATAGAAATAGCTACAAATACCTTCTGACTCATGACACTGTGACACCCTGTGCCTCTGGAGAACCCAATGTACCCCCATGTTCATCCTTATAAAATTATTGTGTGATATCCAAGTTTGTCATGTCGGGTGTCTTCTGAAGGCTCATGATGCACTGAGCATTGTTGTTATAGTAATGTTATAGTAATTGTTGTTATAGACACCACTACCATTGTATCTCTTAGACCAGCAGGTGGTGGGTTCATGGCACCACTGCCACTGTATCTCAGAGGACAGAAAGGAGTGGGTCTATGGTATCACTCCCAAAGTATCTCTGAGGCCACCATGTGATGGGTTCATAGCACGTCTGCTGCTGTAACTCAGAGGCAAGCATTCGGTGGGCTCATTGCACTTCTATTGCTGTACCTCAGAGGACAGCAGGCAGTGGGCTCATGGCAACGCTGCCAAAATATCTCTTAGGCCAGCAGTCGTTGGGTTCATGGAACCACTGCCACTGTATCTCATAGGCTAGCAGGCAGTGGGTTCATGGTAGCACTGCCGCTGTATCTCAGAGGCCAGTAGCCAGTGGGTTCATGGATATGAAGGGTAACAAGAAGGGTTTCTACAGGTATGTTAGCAACAAGAAGAAGGTCAGGGAAAGTGTGGCACCCTTACTGAATGGAGGAGGCAACGTAGTGACAGATGATGTGGAAAAAGCTGAAGTACTCAGTGCTTTTTTTGCCTCGGTTTTCACAGACAAGGTCAGCTCCCAGACTGCTGCACTGGGCAACACAGTATGGGCAGGAGGTGAGCAGCCCTCAGTAGTGAAAGAACAGGTTAAGAACTATTTAGAAAACCTGGACATGCACAAGTCCATGGGTCCAGATCTAATGCATCCTAGGGTGCTGAAGGAGTTGGCTGATGTGATTGCAGAGCCATTGGCCATTATCTTTGAAAATTCGTGGTGATTGGGGAGGTCCCGGACAATTGGAAAAAGCCAAATATAGTGCCCATATCTAAAAAAGAAAAGTCAGAGAACCTGGGGCGCTACAGTCACTTCAGTCCCCAGGAAAATCATGGAGCCAGTCCTCAAGGAATCCATTTTGAAGCACATGGAGGAGAGGAAGGTGATCAAAAACAGTTAACATGGATTCACCAAGGGAAAGTCATGCCTGACCAACCCAATTGCCTTCTATGATGAGATAACTGGCACTGTGGATATGGGGAAAGCTATGGATGGGATATATTATGTCTTTAGCAAAGCTTTTGATAAGGTCTCCCACAGTATTCTTGCCAGCAAGTTAAAGAAGTATGGATTGGATGAATGAACTATAAGGTGGATAGAAAGCTGGCTAGATTGTCGGTGTCACAGAGTGTGGGGAAGTCAGAGCCCCGCACCCCCCCACTTCCTGCGATTCACCGTGACTCTCAGCGTGCCAGTAAAACAAAAGGTTTATTAGATGACAGGAACGCAGTCCAAAACAGAGCCTGTAGGTACAGACAACAGGACCCCCTCAGTCAGGTCCATCTTGGGAGACAGGGAGCCTAGACCCCGGCTCTGGGTCTCCCTCCATTTCCCCAGGCAACTCCAAACTGAAACCGCCTCCAGCAGTCTCACCCAGCTACACACCCCGACTCCTTTAGCCTTTGTCCAGTTTCCTGGGCAGAAGGTGTCACCTGGCCCCAGCCCCCTCCTGGCTCAGGTTACATGCTCAGGTATTGTCTCTCAAGTGAAGTCACACCCTGATATCCCATCACCAATGCAGGCAGTACCAGTAAAACTCCCACGCAACATTCCCAGATCAATCCTCTCCCCTACTCCATCACATCTCTCCCCCCTTCGAGACTGAACTGAGCGAGGACACTCTAACCAGTGACCTGGGGAAGTTCAGGCCCCCTCTCCCGGACAATGCATCAGTTATCATGTTGGCACTCCCCTTCACATGGACCACCTCCGCATCATAATCCTGCAAGAGCAGGCTCCACCTCAGGAGCTTGGCATTGGCTCCTTTCATCTGATGTAACCAGGTCAGGGGGGAGTGGTTGGTGTACACCAGTGGTTCTCAAACTTTTGTAGTGGTGACACTTTTCACATAGCAATCCTCTGAGTGCGACCCGCCCCTCCCCTTATAGATTCATAGATTCTAGGACTGGAAGGGACCTCGAGAGGTCATCGAGTCCAGTCCCCTGCCCTCATGGCAGGACCAAATATTATCTAGACTAATTAAATAAATTAAAAACACTTTATATATATATATTTAACACCATTATAAATGCTGGAGGCAAAGCAGGGTTTTAGGTGGAGGCTGACAGCTCGCGACCCCCCCCTGGAATAACCTCTCGACCCTGACGGGTCCCGACCCCCAGTTTGAGAACCCCGGTGTACGCAGTGAAGTGTCGCCCAAAGAGATATGGCTCTAGTTTCTTAAGAGCCCACGCCATAGTGAGGCATTCCTTCTCTATAGCCACGTAGTTTTGCTCCCGAGGTAACAGCTTCTTGCTCAAGTACACAATGGGATGTCTCTCCCCCTTTTCATCAGCCTGCATTAACACTGCACCCAGCCCCATGTCTGAGGCATCAGTGAACACCATAAAGGGCTTGTCAAAGTCTGGGTTTACCAGAACTGGGCCACTGACAAGAGCCTCCTTCAGCGCACAGAGAGCCCTCTGGCATGCTCGGTCCAGACCACTTTGTCTGGCTTCCCCTTCTTGCATAGCTCAGCGATGGGGGCGGCTATGGAGCTAAAGTGCGGCACAAATCTTTGATAATACCTCGCCATCCCAATAAAGGCTTGGACCTGCTTTTTGGTTTGGGGAGCGGGCCAGTCTCTGATTGCCTCCACCTTGGCTGGTTCTAGCTTTAGGCAGCCGCTCCCCACCCGATATCCCAGGTAAGATACTTCAGTCATCCCCACCTTGCACTTCTCAGCTTTTATGGTCAGCCCAGCCTCCTGGAGTCGGTCCAGCACTTGTTTAACCTGAGACACATGGTCCTCCCAGGTCTGGCTAAAGACACAGATGTCATCCATGTACGCCACGGCAAAACTCTCCATCACCCTCAGTAGCTGATCCACCAGGCTCTGGAAGGTAGCAGGCACCCCCTTGAGGCCAAAAGGCAGGGTCAAGAATTCATAGAGCCCCAGAGGGATGATAAAGGCAGATTTCAGCCTGGCATCTGCATCCAGTGGTACTTGCTAGTAGCCCTTTGTAAAATCCATAGTGGTAAGGTAGTGAGCTCCTCCCAGCTTGTCTAGGAGCTCATCAGGCCTGGGCATAGGGTAGGCATCAGATATAGTGATGGCATTAAGCTTCCGATAGTCCACACAGAACCGGATCGACCTGTCCTTTTTGGGAACCAGCACCACAGGCGAGACCCAAGGCCTGGAAGATGGCTGGATCAACCCCAAAGCTAGCATGTCACTGATCTCTCTTTCCAGGTCTTGAGCAGTTTTCCCTGTGACTCGGAAGGGGGTGCATCTTATAGGTGGCTGCAATCCTGTCTCCACCCGGTGGACAGTCAGATTAGTGAGTTCAGGCTGGTTGGAAAACAGCTGTCTGTACAAATGCAACACCCTCTGATCTCCGCTTGCTGGGCAGGGGTTAGCCAATCAGAGAGGGGAATTGTTTCCAGTGAGGAGCCAGCTCATGTCTCAGGGAATAGATCTACTAAAGGGTAATCTCCCTGCTCCTCCCAATGTCCACACACAGCCAACACCACATTCTCCCTTTCATAATCTGGCTTCATCATATTAACATGGTATACCTTGTGGCAGTGTGCCCGGTTAGACAGTTCCACCACATAATTTACCTCATTTAGTTGCTTGACAACCTTGAAAGGGCCTTCGGGGATGAGAACCATCACCTGGTCTCCAGTGGCATAGGCGCGGGCCCACGCGGTGTGATCATACCAGACCTTCTGTTTCCTCTGGGTTCTGGCCAGATTCTCCTTGGCCAAGTCTATGAGCTCAGCAAGTCTTTCTCAGAAGGTCAAGACATACTCCACCACTGATTCTCCATCGGGAGTGGCCTTCCGCTCTCATCAGGTCCAGGGGCCCCCTTATCCTTCTTCCATATAACAGTTCAAAAGGCGAAAACCCGGTAGACTTCTTGGGTGCTTCCCTGTATGCAAACAGCAGGTGAGGTAAGTACTTGTCCCAATCCTGCGGGTTCTGGTTCATAAAGGTTTTCAGCATCATCTTTAGAGTTCCATTGACTCTCTCCACCAGCCCATTGGACTGGGGGTGATATGCTGAGGCCCAGATGTGCCAGACCCCACATTTCTCCCACAAGCGCACCAGAGCAGGGCTGACATGAAGTTGAAGCCTTGATCTGTCAAGACTTCCTTGGGGAACGCCACTTAGCTGAAAATGGTCAGCAGTGCATGTGAAGCCACAGTGTCCGCTTCAACGGAAGACAAGGCCACTGCCTTGGGGTAGTGGGTAGCGAAATCTACCACCACCAGAATATATTTCTTCCCCGACTGGGTCATCTTGCTGAGAGGCTCCACTATGTCCACAGACACCTTGTGGAAAGGCTCTTCTGTAATGGGCAAAGGTCTCAAAGCTGCTTTGCCCTTGTCCCGGGCCTTCCCCACCCTCTGACAGGGGTCACAGGATCGGCAGTACTGTTGGACAGTAGTAAAGACTCCAGGCCTGTAAAAGTTCTGTAGCAGTTTCTGCCGGGTGCGCCAGATTCCCTGGTTTCCTGAGAGGGATGTCAGGAGCCAAGTATAGTAGCTTGCGGCAATACTTCTGGGGGACCACCAGCTGCCTCTGGATCCCTCATGACTCCACTTCCCCTGGGAGAGCCCGTTCTTGGAACCTCTCTTGGCAACCTCTCCCCATGGTCTGTGCTGCGCTGAGGCCAGCCAGGTCCCTTAGCTTCTGCAAGGAGAGATCTTTCTGTAACTTGGCCTGGAACTCAACAGCTGGGGAAGAGACGGGGACCTGCTCCCTCTCACCAGCTGGGTCGAAGCTGCAGCCCCTCTGAGCCTTGTCCCTGGGCACTCCCTTCCCACCGAGGTCAGGGCATAGTGCCCCTCGCTGGCTCTGGCTATGAGTCACGACTAGGGTGTTCAGGGGGTTGCTTGGCCAATCCTCTAGGTCACCCCCCATCAACACCTCAGTGGGCAAATGGTGGTGCACCCCGACATCCTTGGGGCCCTCGGCCCCCCATTTCAGATGTACCCTTGCCACGGGCACCTTGAATGGGGTCCCGCCCACACCCATTGGGTCAGATAGGTGTTGGGTACCACCCAATCTGGGGCCACCACCTCGGGCCAGACCAGTGTCACCTCAGCACCCGTGTCCCAGTACCCATTGACCTTCCTCCCATCCACCTCTAGGGGGACAAGGAACTTGCTCCACAGGGACAGCCCTGCACCCACCCTGTAAACTGAGAACCTAGAGTCTGGAGTATCCAGCCCTCCAGAGGAGCTGGTCTGGAAAACTCTTTCCTCCGGAGCTGATGGTAAGCTGCCAGCCCCCCTGCCTGGGAAGCTTGCCCCTCCTCTGGCTGTGTCTCTACCCAGTTAACCCTGTGCAGGTTCAGTCTGCTCAGTCTGTCCTTGAGCTTGGGGCACTGGGACCGTATGTGGCCTCTCTGGCCACAGTAATAGCAGTTGTTGGTCCCCTCAAGCCAGGCGATTGGTCCTGACACCAGTTGTCCTTGAGAAATATATCGCTAGCACAGAACGGGAATGAGTTTGTCATTTTTCTGCTTGCTCATTAACCGATGGCTTCCGAACCATTAAGAGTGCAGCCTAATGCATTTCGCAGCATGCTTCCTTGAGAAATTTATCTCTAGCACAGCGCAGGAATGAAATTCTCATGTTTCGTCTTTCTCACGAACCGAGTTCTTTCAAACCAGTAGCAGTACATTAGGCTTTCGAAGTAGGATTCCTTGAGAAATTTGTAACTAGAGCAGATCAGCAATTAATTCCTCATTTTTCCGTCTTTCTCATGATCCGATTTCTTCCAAACCAAAAGCAGGCAGCCCAATGACTTTTAGATGAGGATTCTTTGAGAAATTTGTCCTTAGCACGGCTCAGTAATAATTAAGTCATTTTTTCTCTTTCTCTGGAACGGATGTCTTCCAAACCATTGGTAGTGCCTCCTACTTGCTTTCGAAGCATGATTAATTGAGAAATTGGTCCCTAGCAGAGAGCAAGAATTAATTTCTCTTTTTTCGTCTTTCTCACGAACCGAGCTCTTAGAAACCATGTCCAGTCTATCGTAATGGCTTTTTGAGCATGATTCCTTGAGAAATTTATACCTAGCGCAGTCAGGAATGAAATTCGCATTTCTCTTCTTTCTCATGAACCGATGTCTCCAAAACTATCAGCAGGCCATCTTCAGGGCTTTCAGACGAGGAGCCTTAGGGAAATTTGTCCCTACGACAGATCAGGAACAAAATTCTCTTTTTCGGCTTTCTCACGAAACGATCACTTGCAAAGCATTAACAGTCTATCATAATGGCTTTTGAAGCATTAGTCCTTGAGAAATTTGAAATGAAATTCTCATCTTTCCTCTTTCTCATGAACTGAGCTCTTCCAAATCAGTAGCACAACATGACTCCTTGTGAAATTTATCAGTAGCACAGCTCAGGAATGAATTTATAATTTTTCATCTTTCTCATAAACCGATGTCTTCCAAACCATTAAGAGTGCATCCTAATGCCTTTTGCAGTATGCTGCTTTGAAAAATTTATCTCTAGCACAGATCAGGAATGAAATTCTCATTATTTTGGCCTTTCTCACGAACCGAGCTCGCTAAACCATTAAAAGTACATCCTACTGTCTTCCAGGCGAGGTTTCCTTGAGACATTTGTCCCTAGCACGGATCAATAATTAGCTGCTTTTTTGTCTTTCTCCCCTACGCGTCTCTTTCTAAACACTAGCAGTGCATTCTAAGGACACTTAGATGAAGATTCCTAGAGATATTTGTCACTAGCACAAATCAGGACGGAATTGATCTTGTTTTGTCTTTCTAATAACCGGTCCCTTCCTAAACACTAGCAGTGCATTCTAAGGACATTTAGATGAAGATTCCTAGAGAACTGTGCCCCAAGCACATCACAGGACTCAATAGTTCTTGTTCTTCCTCACAGGGACGAGAACCATCCCCGGTAGCATAGGGGTAGACACATGCTGAGCGGTCGTACCAGACCTTCTGCTTCCTCTGTGCCCTTGCTAGATTTCCTCTAGCCAAGCCCATGAGCTCCATGAGCTTTTCCAGGTAAATCAGTACATACTCCACCACTGATTATCCCCCAGGAGAGGCCTATCCCTCCCACTCATCCCTCATGAACTCGAGGGGTCCCCTCGCTCTCCTCCCATACAGTAACTCGAACGGGAAAAAGCCTGTGCATTCCTGGGGCACTTCCCTCTTTGCGAACAGCAGGTGGGGTAAATAACTTGTCCCAGTCCTGCGGATACTGGACCATAATGGTTTTCAGCGGCATCTTTAGGGTCCCTTGAACCTCTTCACCTGTTTCGCATGAACTGATCTCTCCGCAACCATTAGCAGTGCATCTTAATGGCTTTTACACAAAGATTCCTTGAGAACGTTCTCACTAGCACAACTCTGGAATGAAAAAGCTCATTTTAAGTGTTTCTCTCCAGCCGATGTCTTCCAAACCCCTAGCCGTTCATCGTAATGGCTTTTGAAGCATCATTCCTTGAGCAATATCTCCTTAGCACAGTCAGCAACGAAATTCTCATTTGTCGTCTCTCCCGAGGCGATCTAGTCCAAATCAGGAGCAGTGCTCACGAGTGACTTTTCAAGCATGAGTCCTTGAGAAATTTTTCACTAGCACAGCACAGGAATGAATTTCTCCTTTTTTTCACCTTTCTCAGCTACCGACCTCTTCCAAACCACTAGCTGTGCAGCCTAAAGGCATTTACATGAAGAATCCTGGAGACATCAGGTCACTTTTAGTTAGTTGCTTCCAAGTGGGTTTAGGGGCTGAAATTCAGGCATACTAAAGTTTGAAAATATTGGCCAGTTTCTCTGGAGCCCTTAACTTGGTGTTGCTTCCCGTCTCTTAGAGAACCCTCATGGCACCCAAGCCCATGGTAAGGGTTCTTTGCCATTCCAGAAACCCAAGTGTTCACCATTTGTCACTCTCAGGTTTGATTAGCCGCTTCTTTTGTTCGTGAGCTATTTTCTGAGACCGGTTTAAAAACAGCATCTGGAGAGAACCCCTCACAGCAGGTCAAATCCATTGTATGATGTTGCACTCTATATGATTTTATGAAAAGATGCTAATGAGTTAAATATAATGTAACTGGGATATGCTTCATGCAAAAGGTCTCTTGTAAGGTATCATTACAAAGCTTATAATCTACTGAGTGTGGTCATCCTATTTGTATAAATGTACCACTCATGTATCTGAAACTAGAAATATGAAATATAACTCTGAGGGCCTATTGTAATCATGCAAAGTGTGGGCCATTAATGGTGGTTTGGAATCTTGATGACTCCCATTAACCAGGACAATCGTCTGCAGATGGCTCTCTTTTACTTGTAAGTCTCCCTGTATACCTGTGTGCTGGCAAGTGGGTAATGTTTTCCCTTTAAAAAGATGATCAAAGTTTATGTAAACCCCTCCAGGTATTTAATAATTTCAGAAAGCCTGATTCTAGTATCACTTATACTGTATAAATCTGATATTACTCTAAACGAGTCAATGGTTTTATAATGGGGTAACTAAAAAATAACAAAACAAAACAAAAAGAACAAAACAAAAAGAAAAGCCAGGCCCATAGGCTTTATCCTTCATGTGTAATGGATTAAATTTTTCTGTCATGAGTTTGTTCTGTTTTCTGTTTTCACAAAACATGCAATACACATCAACTTCACTATGAGAAAAATGTTCCTAATCTTCAATCTATTGGGGAAATGCCTGAAAAAAACACAGAAATCACCTCCCAGAATCTACACGATTTAGACGTTTATGCTCCTATACGTCTGTTGACTCTCTGCAGCAGCTCTTCGTCCCAACACTGAGATACACAGTGCCAAGTTTGACTGTCGCTCTAAAGCAGGTCTGAGCGCTACTTCCATCAGGAGGGACTTCAGCCTGGCCTCCCTGTCCCTTTTCATATGTGGATTGAACTGGTGGCAGAGCGGACAGCGATCCGCAATAGGAGTCTCACCCAAGCACTTTAGACACTAGAGTGCAGGTCGCTCAAAAGCATGGGCTTGCCGCAGGAAGCACCAGGTTTGAAGCCCAGAGACCAAGGCATGCCCAGTTGCAGGACCAGAAGAAACTCTGCTACAAGAGCCCAACTAAGTATTTATACCAATCAACTAAAGTCAAAAAGAGAAAACAACTCTGGGGAAAAGGGATGGAGTAACGAGAGAACCACTGAGACTCTTGAGAGGTGCAGGGCAGCTGGTCACAGAACACGCAGAGATCCCAAGCCAGGCGCCAAAGAGGAGTGGGGTGGGTCAGGCCTCCCCACCCACCCCTCTTCTCCTCTGTGCTGCACTCCACAGGGATGAGCAGGGTGGGGGCACCGATGGGGTCTCAGAGGGACCAGACCCCAAATTCCCCCATGTGCATGTTGGGGACAGATACAGCTAGAGAGGGGAACACTGTTGGTGGCCAAGGTGCAGGACTGTGGCGAGCTGGCAGCCCCAGGACTGCGAGGAGGGGGCAAATGGGGGGAGGAGGGCAGGAGGGGCAGTCGGGTCGGTGGGGACAGAACATGAGCTCTCCAGCACATGCTTAGGGGCAGGCGATCAGAGCCCCTCTCTCAGCACTGGGAAATCTGACTGTCAAGGCTGGATCCCCACTTTGAACTTTAGGGTACAAATGTAGGGGCCTGCATGAAAACTTCTAAGCTTAACTACCAGCTTAGCTCTGGTTCTGCTGCCACCATTTCAATGGATTCCATTCCTGGGAAACCTTGAAAAACCTTCACCAAATCCCTGGTGAAAACAGATCCAAACCCCTTGGATCTTAAAACAAGGGGAAATTAACCATTCCCCTCCTTCCTCCCACCAACTCCTGGTGAATCAAGATCCAAACCCCTCGGATCTTAAAACAAGGAGAAATTAACCATTCCCCTCCTTCCTCTCACCAACTCCTGGTGAATCAAGGTCCAAACCCCTTGGATCTTAAAACAAGGAAAAATCAATCAGGTTCTTAAAAAGAAGGTTTTTAATTAAAGAAAAAGGTAAAAATCATCTCTGTAAAATCAGTATGGAAATTAACCTTACAGGGTAATCAAACTTAAAGAGCTCAGAGGACTCCCCTCTAGTCTCAGGTTCAAAGTACAGCAAACAAAGATAAACACTCTGGTAAAAGGTACATTTACAAGTTGAGAAAACAAAGGAAAACTAACACGCCTAGCCTGGCTATTTACTTACAAGTTTGAAATAGGAGAGACTTGTTTAGAAAGATGTGGAGAACCTGGATTGATGTCTGGTCCCTCTCAGTCCCGAGAACGAACACACTCCCAAACAAAGAACACAAACAACAGCCTTCCCCCCCCCAAGATTTGAAAGTATCTTGTCCCCTTATTGGTCCTTTAGATCAGATGCCAGCCAGGTTACCTGAGCTTCTTAACCCTTTACAGGGAAAAGGATTTTGGAGTCTCTGGCCAGGAGGGATTTTATAGTACTGTACACAGGACAGCTATTACCCTTCCCTTTATAGTTATGACACTGACCTTAGATAAACCTGGGAAATAGGACAAAGCGAACAATGAAGGAGGCACACCGTTGAGCAGCTTCTCCCCAAGGCTGGGGTGAATGCAGCACTGCCTGCTCTTGTGACTTTGCTGTGCATCTCACGATAGCGGGGAGTTTTATTAAATCCCCAGTTCCTGGGTTCATGGGATTAGAGGAGAGTCTCAGCTCTTTTCTTACAGCAGTAACTTCTAGTCCTTCTAGGCAAGGAAAACCCCGGAAATGTGTCCCCTAAAGGCTCAAACCAGATGGCAAATAAAAATAACCTCCAATATTATTCCCAAAATACTTACGATATTTAAGCTAAACTCAGGATTTCTGGGGCCTGACTCATGATGTCTGAACACTTGGGGCTGTCAATATTGGGATTCCCCATCTCCCAGTGTGTTTTATTAATCTCTCCTCCTGTGGAAGCTGTTCTATACCCCATATCATCTTTGTTGCCTTTTGCTGTACTTTTTCCAGTTCCAATAGAGCTTTTTTTCCCAATAGGGTGACCACATCTGCACACAGTATCCATGATGTAGGCACCCATGGATTTATATAGAGACAATATGATCTTTTCTTATCTATCCCTTTCCTAATGATTCCTAACATTCTGTTCGCTTTTTTGACTGCCGCTGCACATTGAGTGCATGTTTTCAGAGAACTATCCACAATGACTCCAAAAGCTCTTTCTTGAGTGGTAACAACTAATTTAGACCCCATCATTTGATATGTATAGTTGGGATTATGTTTTCCAGTGTGCATTACTTTGCATTTATCCACACTGAATTTCATCTGCCATTTTGTTGCTCAGTCACCCAGTTTTGTGAGATCCCTTTGTAACTCTTCGCAGTCTGCTTCAGGCTTAACTTATTCACGCTGTGGCTGCACCTAGGTCCCCTGTAGGGACCAGTCCCCCTCTTGTTCCAGTCACTGCACGGGCCCTGCCCCATGGAGCTCACTGGCTGATCACCCGTCCCTACAGTTGGGTTCCCCCAACAGATCCACAGGCAGGATCAGGGCCAAAGCAGGGGATGGGGAAGGGCAATGGCTCCCAGACAAAGGGCCTGGTGCTGCAGAGACTGAACCCCTGATCCCTTCACTCCGGTGAGCATCCCACTGACATCAGACACTGCTCAGGGGAGTTACACACACCCTTTCTGATCCCCACAATTGGCTCTCCCTTCCAGCCTCCCACACTCATCCTTGGTAACTTCAGCTTCCAAGTCGATGGCCTATCTGACCCTCTGCTCTCCATCTCCTCATCCTCCCCTCTGCACTCACCTGGCTGCCCTAGGTCAGCTCCCCCACTCTCCCAAAGGGCCATGCACTGGACTTGTGTTCACCAAGCCCTGCTCTCTGAGCTCTCCGGTGCTGATTCCCCTTCTCCGACCATCACCAGGTCTCTCTCCGCCTCACCCATCAGCCACCTCTCCCCATGTTTTAGAATGAATATTGTGTGTGCCTTGGTTTCCACTATGAGCTGCATGGTTAACAAGGTGGGGGGAAAGATTAATGGCTCTGCAGAGATCCAGGTGTGACTGATGCCAGACAAATGTCTGGGCAGTTGTCTTCTGGGACGCCCCAGGGTCTGGGCCCTAAGCTGATGGGGAGTCCCAGAAGACAACTGCCCAGACATTTGGCACCTTGCAACTAATTACCATGATGACCCATCCTCTGCAGGAAGCCAGCCAGCTGTGACCAGCTGGAAAACAAAGAGGTGAGGACGAGGCCAGGTGACAATGTTTGGCAGGAACAAGAACAAAAGACTAAGGAGGGGCCCCTGGGGGCTAAGTGTGGGCTGTTGGAGGGAGGAGAAGCTTCTGGACTGGGACAAAAGAGAAAGTTCTAGGTTCTGGACAGACCCAGATGGACTTGGCTGTAACTTTCCGTTCTCTATTGGAAAGCCTGTTGAGCATCTTTAGGGTGCGTTTAGAGGAGAGAGCAACAAGGGTGATGTCGTGGTGGGCATCTGCTATAGATCATCAGACCAGGAGGATGAGGTAGCTGTCTGAAGAAAGCTTTGTCTAACAAGTTTCCTGGTCACAGCCCTGGTTCTCATGGGGGACTTCAATCACCCTGACACATGCTGGGAGAGCAATACAGCAGTGCACAGACAATCCAGGGGCCATGCTCCTCTTGACCTGCTCACCAACAAGGAAGAATTGGTAGGGGAAGTAGAAGTGGGTGGCAACCTGAGCAGCAGTGACCATGAGATGTTCGAGTTCAGGAGCCTGACAAAAGGAAGAAAGGAGAGCAGCAGAATACGGACCCTGGATTTCAGAAAAGCAGATTTAGACTCCTTCGGGAAACTGATGGACAGGATCCCCTGAGAGGTTAATATGAGGGGGAAAGGGGTCCAGGAGAGCTGGCTGTATTTTGAAGAAGAACACAGGAACAAACCATCCCAATGTGCAGAAAGCATGTCAAATATGGCAGGTGACCAGCTTGGCTTAAAGGTGAAAATCTTCGGTGAACTTAAATACAAAAAGGAAGCTTACAAGAAGTGTAAACTTGGACAGATGACTACGGAGGAGTATAACAATACTGCTCGAGCATGCAGGGATTTAATCAGGAAGGCCAAAGCACAACTGGAGTTGCAGCTAGCAAGGGATGTGAAGGGTATCAAGAAGAGTTTCTACAGGTAAGTGTGGGACCCTTACTGAATGGGGGAGGCAATCTAGTGACAGATGATGAGGAAAAAGCTGAAGTACTCAAGGCTTTTTCTGCCTCGATCTTCACAGACAAGGTCAGCTCCCAGACTACTGCACTGGGCAACACAGTATGGGGAGGAGGTGAGCAGCCCTCAATGGTAAAAAGAACAGGTTAAGGACTATTTGGAAAAGCTGACATGCACAAGTCCATGGAGCCGGAGCTAATGCATCCAAGGGTGCTGAGAGTTGGTTGATGTGATTGCAGAGTCATTGGCCATTATCTTTGAAAATTCATGGCCAGCGATGGAGGTGCCGGATGATTGGGAAAAGGTAAATATAGTGTCCATCTTTAAAAAGGGGAAGAAGGAGAATATGGGGAACTATGGACCTCACCTCAGTCCCTGGAAAAATCATGGAGCAGATCCTCAAGGAATCCATTTTGAAGCACTTGAAGGAGACGAATGTGATCAGGAACAGTCAACATGGATTCACCAATGGCAAGTTATGCCTGACCAACCTGATTGCCTTCTATGATGAGATAACTGGCTCTCTGGATATGGGGAAAGCGGTGCACGTGATATATCATGACTTTAGCAAAGCTTTTGATACCGTCTCCCACAGTATTCTTGCCAGCAAGTTAAAGACGTATGGATTGAATGAACAGACTATAAGGTGGATAGAAAGCTGGCTACGTCGTTGGACTCAATGGATAGTGATCAACAGCTTGATGTCTAGTTGACAACTGGTATCAAGCAAAGTACCCCAGGGGTCGGTCCTGGGGCCAGTTTTGTTCAGCATCTTTATTAATGATCTGGATGATGGGATGGATTGCACCCTCAGAAAGTTTGCAGATGACACTAAGCTATCAGGAGAGGTAGATGTGCTGGAGGGTAGGGATAGGATCCAGAGTGACCTAGACAAATTGGAGGACTGGGCCAAAAGAAATCTGATGAGATTCAACAAGAGTCCTGCACTTAGGATGGAAGAATCGCATGCATCGCTACAGGCTGGGGACCAACCAGGGCCGGCTCCAGGCACCAGCCGACCAAGCATGTGCTTGGGGCGGCACCTTGTAAGGGGCGGCCATCTTTGGGTGGCAGGGCAGCACTCAGGGTTTTTGGGGGTTTTTTGGTTCGGCAGGGTGGCGCTCGAGGTTTTTTGTTTCAATGGGGCAGGGCGGCGCTCGGGGGGTTGTTTCGATGGGGGAGGGCGGCGTTCAGGGGGGTTGTTTCAGCGGAGCAGCGCTGCTTTTTTTTTTTTTGCATGGGGCGGCAAAAAAGTTAGAGCTGGCCCTGGGACCGACTGGCTAAGCCACAGTTCTGCAGAAAAGGACTGGAGATTACAGGGGACGAGAAACTGGATATGAGTCAGCAGTGGGCCCTTGTTGCAAAGAAGGCTAAAGGCATATTGGGCTGCATTAGTAGAAGCGTTGCCAGCAGATCGAGGGAAGAGATTATTCCCCTCTATTTGGCACTGGTGAGGCCAAATCTGCAGTATTTTGTCCAGTTTTGGGCCCCCCACTACAGAAAGGATGTGGACAAATTGGAAAGAGACCAGTGGAGGGCAACAAAAATGACTAGGGAGCTGGAGCACATGACTTACAAGGAGAGGCTGAGAGAACTGGGCTTATGTAGTCTGTAGAAGAGGGAGGGGGGATTTGATAGCAACCTTCAACTACCAGAAGCTGGGGGTCCAAAGGGGAGCTTGGCTGTTCTGTTGGCAGATGACAGAACAAGAAGCAATGGTCTCAAGTTGCAGTGAGGGAGGTCTAGGTTGGATATTAGGAAGAACTATTTCATTAAGAGTGTGGTGAAGCACTG